>NW_015539898.1:1674097-1687318 GCF_001515605.1 Sinocyclocheilus anshuiensis | reverse complement strand
TTTTTTTTTTTCTCTATTTCTGCATAAATGTGTCCCAAAACATCATCAGATATTCACACAAGTCCTGAAAGTTGACAAAGAGAATCCAATCAAACAAATGAGACAAATATATACTTTGTCATCTATTTATTGTGGAAAATTATCCAATATTAAATATCTGTGAGTGGCAAAAGTATGTGAAACTCTAGGATTAGCTGTTAATTTGAAGGTGAAGTTAGAGTCCATCTGTTCATTGGTGTTTTCAACCAGTGGGATGACTATCAGGTGTCAGTGCCTGCTCTGTTTTATTTAAAGAACCGGGATCTTTCAAAATCTGATCATGTTTGTGGAAGTGAATTATGTCATGAGCAAAGGAGATCTCTGAGGACCTCAGAAAAAGAGTTGTTGTTGCTCATCAGGCTGGAAAAGTTTGCAAAGCCATCTCTAAAGAGTTTGGACTCCACAATCCACAGTCAAATTCAAGACCATTGTTACCCTCCACAGGAGTGGTTGACCAACAAAGATCACTCCAAAAGCAAGACGTGTAATAGTCTGTGAGGTTGCAAAGAACCCCAGCTAAAGGCCTTTCTCACATTGGCTAATGTTAAAGTTCATGATTCCACCATCAGGAGAACACTGAACAACCATGGTGTGCATGGCAGAGTCGCAAGGAGAAAGCCACTGCTCTCCAAAAAGAACATTGCTGCCCGTCTGCAGTTTGCTGAAGATCATGTGGACAAGCCAGAGGAATGCTGAAGAAATGTTTTGTGGACGGATGAGACCAAAATAGAACTTTTTGGTTTAAATGAGAAGCGTTATGTTTGGAGAAAGAAAACACTGTGTTCCAGCATAAGAACCTCATCCCATCTGTGAAACGTGGTGGTGGTAGTATCATGGTTTGGGCCTGTTTTTCTGCATCTGGGCCAGGATGGCTTGCAAGTGTCATTGCCTGCCCTGTTTTATTTAAAGAACAGGGATCTATCAAAGTTTTGTCATGTTTGTGGAAGTGAATCATGGCACGAACAAAGGAGATCTCCTAGGACCTCAGAAAAAGAGTTTCTGTTGCTCATCAGGCTAGAAAAGGTTACAAAAACATCTCTAAAGAGTTTTGACTCCACAAATCCACAGTCAGACAGATTATGTACAAATGGAGGAAATTCACGACCACTGTTACCCTCCCCATGAGTGGTCAACCAACAAAGATCACTCCAAAAGCAAGACTTGTAATAGTCTGCAAGGTTACAAAGGACCCCAGGGTAACTTCTAAGCAACTAAAGGCCTTTCTCACATTGGCTAATGTTAACGTTCATAAGTTCATCATCAGGAGAACACTTAACAGAGTTGTAAGGAGAAAGCCACTGCACTCCAAAAGAATATTGCTTACCTGTCTGAAAGTTTGCTAAAGATCATGTGAACAAGCCACAGGGCTATTGGAGAAATGTTCTGTGGAATGATGAGACCAAAATAGAACTTTTTGGTTTAAATGAGAAGCGTTATGTTTGGAGAAAGAAAACACTGTGTTCCAGCATAAGAACCTCATCCCATCTGTGAAACGTGGTGGTGGTAGTATCATGGTTTGGGCCTGTTTTTCTGCATCTGGGCCAGGATGGCTTGCCATCATTAATGGAACAATGAATTCTGAATTATATCTGCAAATCTAAAGGAAAATGTCAGGACATCTGTCCGAGAACTGAATCTCAAAAAGTGGGTCATGCAGCAAGACAATGACCCCAAGCACACAAGTCGTTCTACCAAAGAATGGTTAAAGAAGAACAAAGTTAATGTTTTGGAATGACCGAGTCAAATTCCGGACCTTAATCCAATTGAAATGTTGAGGAAGGACTTGAAGCAAGCAGTTCATAGGAGGAAATCCACCAGCAACACAGAGTTGAAGTGGTTTTGTACTGAGGAATGGGCTAAAATTCCTACAAGTCATTGTGCAGGACTGATCAGCAGTTACAAGAAACGTTTAGCTGCAGTTATTGCTGCAAAAGGGGGCCACACCGGATACTGGAAGCAAAGATTCACATACTTTTGCAAATGAGAGATATGTAACACTGGATAATTTTTCTCAATAAATAAAGTCATTCTAAATATATATTTTTGTCTCATTTGTTGAGACAATGAGAAAAGCTCATGAGCACCTATGTGTCATGCTGGCTGTTTTGTACAGCGGAAGCCAGACCCATACAATTTACAAATGGCCGCGCACACTCTTACGGGAAAAATAGGTGAATATTTTTAAAATATATAAATAAAGTCTGTGTAAAATAGGAAGTTATAAAAGTGTAAAAAATATATATTTTAAATAATAAGAAATATTATTTAAAACATTATTTTAAATAAATATAATTAAAATGCCATGGTGAAATATTTTGTATAAAGTCTTTAAAATGTAAAAGGTATAGAATGTATTATAATAGATGCCATCTTCAACATAACATTGTTCATGTTATCTTGTTATCTTCATATTAGTGTTGCACTAAATTGCCGTTTGTTTTATCCTTCAGATTGGCACATCACCTATCAAAGAAGATAAAGAGGCCTTCGCCGTTGTGCCAGTCCCTCCTGCGGAGGTGAGGGACCTAGACTTTGCCAGTGATGCCAGTAAAGTGTTGGCATCCATCGCTGGCAAGCTGGAGAAGGGCACAATCACCCAGAATGAAAGAAGGTATGACCCTTCAGAGTATCTGGAGTTGGAATGTGCTTGGAAAGTGCTTCAGTCCTTTAGTGACCCCTGACTAAATGCTTTTGCTTTGACCTCGTTTAATGAATGTAGAACATTTCCCACCAAGGATTTTGTCCTTGATTAGGGCCTGTTAAGAGTTTAACCTGACATTCCAATCAACATGACCTTCTTTTCTCTGTGCATTCTGTAGGTTTGTCACTAAGCTTCTCGAGGACCTTGTGTTTTTTGTGGTGGACATTCCAAACAGTGGGCAGGATGTTTTGGAGATCATGGTCAATAAACCCAACCGTGAACGGCAGAAACTCATGAGAGAGCAGAATATCTTGAAACAAGTAGGATGTTCTTCAGTACCTCACACTTCACCACTTGTAGTGCCTAAAATATGCGTCCTTCACTTTAAAAAGAACATTTAGAAGAGGCAAATGTGCAATGACTAGTCTAAAAGTAAGAAACCCTCAGTAGACAGTCAAAAATATTATTTGCATATGCGATCCATTGGAAATACTTAAATTATGAATCAAACAGTCAAATAATTCTAGATACCTTATTATCCGAATTTTTCTTATTTTCCATCAAACAGTTACAATTTTCACACTGAGGGCAACAAATCAGCAGGGCTGTATAAAAATGCAAATTCACTCTCGGACAGCAGGTGGCGCTTTTGGACAAGCAGAAATACAACGGTTACCAAGGTTACCTTTGCTAATAAACACTATTTATACTGAGATAACATGAAAAAAATGTCATCCAAACTGAAGAAAGTCAGTTCCTTTTCATCCTTTAAACCAGTAAATACGCTCACACACCTTGCTCCTTTTCTTAGCCGACACACGCAGCAAGTAACATGAAGAAAACACATGTACTGTATGCATGAGGTGAAATTTTGTTTTCCGCTCCAGATATCCCCTTTCAGGATAATGTATTATTTTTTATATTTTTAACATTAAAATGACAAATTTTGACTAGTATTTCCAATGTTGAATAGTCTTGCACATCCTTAGTTTAGAAAAATGTATTATTATTATAATTTTTTTAGAACATCTTCAACCATCTTGCCTCAAAAAAAGTCTTTTGTTATGTAATTGCTAACTTAAACCTCTTAACTGTTTTGGTCCGAATGATTTTTTTTCCATAGACCATAACTGGATGGAATACAGTTTTAAAAATGAAGGTTCCAAAAGAGGTTTTTCCACGATGCCACAGAAGAACCATTTTTGGTTCTACAAAGAACTTTTCAGCGAACAGTTCTTAAAAGAACATTTTTTTCTTAGTGTTAAAAATATTTAAATAATCTGAAGAGCCTTTTTCTACTATACAGAACCTTATGTGCAATGGAAAGCTTCCAAGCATGGTGACCATTCTTCATGGAACCATTGATCCCAATAAAGAACCCTTATATTTAAGAGTGTAGATACACCAGATGTAGTATTCATTCCAGTCTCTTTACTTTCTCCATCAACAGATCTTCAAGCTGCTTCAGGCCCCATTCACAGACAGTGGTGATGGGCCCATGTTGCGTCTGGAGGAGCTGAGTGACCAGAGACACGCACCCTTCAGGCACATCTGCAGGCTGTGTTACCGTGTGCTGCGACATTCACAGCAGGACTACAGGAAGAACCAGGTTGGTCTGCAGGAACACAAGCCGACATCGGAGCATCTCTGGTTCAACCTTCAACCTCATAGACCTCATAAAATGAGTAATATTATACAGCATTTAATGAGCATTTCATAATTGTTTTTTCTCTTGAAAAAAATCATATTGTGAAAATGCAGAACCCAAAGTTTGTTTGTGTTCTCTAAAGCCATGCTGATATGATTCAATTCAGCTTGCCTTCATTTTGATTCTCGCAGATATATTCATAAACTTCAAGATGATATCTGTGTCTGCAGGCATGAGTGTGACTTCCTGTGGTTTCCAACATTACAGATGTCTAATGAATATTTTTTAACTCTTGAAATCATTCTAAAAACTATATGTAATACCATTTTTTTCAAGTTTCAAAAATCTGGATCATATATTCGTAGATGATAATGTATTAATTAATATGATTAATTAAATATATTTAATGCATTAAATTTTTTAGCATGGTTTATTAATTTATTCATTTATTGGCAGCGGAAGTGCCCGTTCTCGCTCGCTCGCTCGCTCTCTCTCTCTCTCTCTCACACACACACACATACGCACACACATATGCACTCACAAAGTCCCTACCAAAGCAAAAACTTCTCATTGAATGCAGAAAGACAGTCTTTATGGATAATAAATTTACTGTTCGAATCAAATCATATGGGATGTTTAATAAAAGTCATTTGCATTCTTCATATGGTTAAACTGAATTAGAATCAAAGCTCAAGTGTCATACCAGCCATAAACCCGGTCATTCATAGAGATGTTGATGCAAACATCTTCTGAGGCCACTGGCTGAAAATATAGCCACAAAATGCTTGTTTTATTGAATTGTTTACTTAGTATGTATGTATTTATTTATTTATTTTCTGTCTTTAAAAAGAGTTTAGATATAAATAAATTGTGATTTAAATATTTTAATTACTTGACAGCAGTTTTAGTATCATTGATATACTATTATACTTTTTGTTAATATTTTGAATTTTATTTTTAGTGATTTCATTTGGACTTTAAGGTTATGTCTATGTACTGTAGTCTTTATTAGGTTTTAGTTATTCAATTTAAACTAAACAAAAATGAGAAATGTTGCTGTTAGATAAAGATTTAACTTTTTATTTCAGTTAATGTTTATTTATATAATTTTTAAATACATTAACATTGTCATGTACGTTACCATGCCAATCCCTCCGAGAGTTGTCATGACAGAAGTATGTTTTTGTTAGTTTTAGTTTTAGTTAACGATAATAAACCTAATTGACAGAATATTTTTAGAATTTGTAAATTGTCATTTAGCTGACACTTCTATCCAAAGCCAACAGTGCCTTGATCAAGGGCTTAATGACAACCTTTGTGGGGTTTGAACCTATAAATTGCCAACAGACTATACCATCCCTACAAATTTTTTATGGATTCATCCTTTATCCTCATGTAAATGTGTTTATTTATTATTTTTATTTTTTTTATCAAAACTGGTTCTATAAGAGAATGGGTGGCAGGTCTGGTGAATGAAAGTACAGAATGAGTCACTTTGTCTCTTTGTGCCCCTTGTCCAGGAATACATTGCCAAGCAGTTCCGCTTCATGCAGAAACAGATCGGCTACGACGTGTTGGCCGAAGACACAATAACGGCCCTCCTCCACAACAACCGCAAACTCTTGGAGAAGCACATCACGGCGGCAGAAATTGACACGTTTGTCAGCCTTGTGAGGAAAAACCGTGAACCAAGGTGGGAGAGAGTGTACTGCAAAGACAAAAGAGCTTTTCCAAAAGTTTGAGAGCGATACCAAAACTTTGTTGCTCACAGTATATAAGTGTCAAGAAAGAGAGATAGAAGTCTGACATGTTTCCATGTGCTGTTTATGTTTAGGTTTTTGGACTACCTGTCCGATCTGTGTGTGTCCATGAACAAGTCCATCCCGGTGACTCAGGAGCTGATCTGTAATGCGGTGCTGAATCCTGCCAATGCTGACATCCTTATAGAGACCAAGTGAGACATTTTTGAAAACCATGAACAAGACAAAAGAGCATAAAAGAGAATGTGACTCACACTACATTAAATATGGGTTTAGTGGCAATATTGCTTTATGTAGTTTATTATTAGATGGTAAGATTAGTTTTAATTATTTCATTATTATTTTTATTTAATGTTAATATAAACAACCTTTCAAAAGTTTGTGGCCGGTAAGATTTTTTTTTTACTTTTCAGGTCTCAGGCTCCATTTAATTTGATCCAAAATACAGTAAAAACAGTAATATTTTAAAATAATATTACAATTTAAAAGAATTGTTTTCTATTGGAATATGTTTTAAAATGTAATCTATTCCTGTGATGCAAAGCTGAATTTTCAGCATCATTACTCCAGTCTTCAGTGTCACATGATCCTTCTGAAATCGTTCTAATATGCTGATTTGCTGCTCAAGAAACATTTCTTATTATCAATGATAAAAACAGTTGGTTAATATTTTTGTAGAAAGTTAAGAGAAAACAGCATTTATTTGAAAAAGAATATCTTGTAACATTATAAATGTCTTTACTGTCACTTTTGATCAATTTAATGCATCTGAATATTAATTTTTATTAAAGTATTTCTTTATTTATTTACTGAACCCAAACTTTTGAACACTAGGAATTAATATTCATAAATGCATTTACTTACTTGTTTGTTTGTTTTAAGTGGCACATTTGAAAAGTAAAAGGAATGCTCTGAAATGCGAGTGAGCTGCTTTAAGTAAATTAATGCAGTGATGGGCATTATCTGTCTCTGTCTGTATGGCTAAGAGCATGTAATAGGCTTCACACGATAAAAATATGTTTTCAAAGAAGAAAAACATCTTGAAAATCAACACTGACACATTGTAGATTTACAAAATGATTCTAATTATTTTTGCCTGTTTGTCATGCTAGGATATAATGAGTTGTTTGTTGCTGGTTCCATTTGAAGTCTTTATTTCTCTGTCTGGTCCCAGGCTGGTGTTGTCTCGGTTTGAGGTCGAGTCTGGAGAGGGTCCTGTGGAGTCAGAGGAGGATGAGGAGGAGGTGTGGTTGTTTTGGAAGAACAGTGGTAAGGAGATCAAGAGTAAGAGCATCAGAGAGCTGGCACTGGATGCTAAAGAAGGCCAGAAAGAGGACCAGGAGGTCATTAGCTACTACAGGTCAGCCAACAGGAAATAAGCCAAGGGTCAAAGTTTATCAGGGCAAAACCCAAAAGCTGACATAATTGATTAAATGTTTTCAAGTCCAAAATGGTATAAAAACAAATCAAAACATCAGTTCTCTCAGTAACATGGTCTCCTGGCTCATTTCCTTTCTCAGATACCAGCTGAACCTGTTTGCACGGATGTGTTTGGACCGCCAGTACTTGGCCATTGAGAAGATATCAGGCCAGCTGGATGTGGACCTGATCCTGCGCTGCATTTCGGATGAAGACCTGCCCTATGACCTCCGTGCCTCTTTCTGCCGACTGATGCTTCACATGCATGTAGACCGTGACCCGCAGGAACAGGTCATGCCTGTGAAATACGCCAGGCTGTGGTCTGAGATCCCATCCAAAATCGCTATTGATGAGTACGTTGAAGTGTTTTTAAACTATGTTCTTCCATTTGTAGGTTTCTGTAGTATTTTTTGTCTCTACCCAGTGTATTTAATGTTGTATTTTGATTTTAGTTATGATAACGATGGAACCAGTAGAGATGAGATAAAAGAGCGCTTTGCGCTTACTATGGATTTTGTGGAGAACTACCTCAGAGATGTGGTCTGTCAAAATGTTCCTTTCTCTGATAAAGAGAAAAACAAACTCACTTTTGAGGTAAGTCACACGTCCAACATGTGCTAGAGTGACGAATGTGGGTTGTTTTGGACGTGACTAACTCTTCTGTTTCTTTTTGTGTTTCTAAGGTTGTGAATTTAGCAAGAAACCTTATTTACTTTGGCTTTTACAACTTCAGTGACTTGTTGCGTTTGACCAAGATCTTGTTGGCCATTTTGGACTGTGTTCATGTCAGTACCATCTATCCCGTCAACAAAATGGAAAAAGGAGACGAGTCCAAAAGTAAAGAACTGCTTCTTGATCTTTTTCTCATATTATAACAGTTCGAGTCTCTAGATGTACAAGCTCAACATCCTTTGTTGGTCCTGTGAATGATTTTCAAACAGTCATTAAAACTTGTACAAGTAGATGTGATTCATTTGAGAATGTTTAACAATTTGTTGGTTATGTTTCTCACAGGTAGCAGCAATGTAATGAAATCCATCCATGGCGTTGGGGAGCTGATGACGCAGGTGGTCCTAAGAGGAGGCGGATTCTTACCCACAACCCCCACAACACCCCCAGATGGTGATGTGGTGAAGACACAGACAGAACCAGAGAAGGAAGACATTCTGGTGATGGACACCAAACTGAAGATCATAGAGATCCTACAGGTGATTAAAAACCCATAATTTAAAAAGGAAACATGAAATGGAAAAATTGAATTAGCTTAAAATATATTTTAATACAATTTTATTTGTTTTATTTTATTTATTTTTTCAACCAAACAGTCATATATAGGGTATAATAGGGTTTATATCTGGTAAATCACTTAACCTTGTGTTTTTTGTTGTTCAGTTTATTCTGAACGTACGACTGGACTACAGGATCTCCTGCTTGCTCTGCATCTTCAAACGTGAGTTTGACGAGAGCAACACACAAACGGATGCAGTGCCAGCTGCAAATGCAGACGGGCCCAACAGTATCCCAGGTATGCAGTGTGTCCCGCTCACTATCACCCGTGAGTTATTCTACAGATTATGTGAGTGTTTCTGTGTGTTTTACAGCTTTGGACTTTGAGAACATTGAAGAACAAGCAGAAGGAATATTTGGTGGAAGGTAAGGATTCACTTCTTGAATAAGAAGGTGCAAGAATCTTTGTAAGAGAACGTAAGTGTGTAACCGTAGTTTTTTTCCTGAACTCAGTGAGGAGAACTCACCTCTGGATCTTGATGACCATGGCGGAAGAACGTTTTTGAGGGTTCTGCTGCATCTCACCATGCACGACTATCCACCGCTCGTGTCTGGAGCGCTGCATTTGCTCTTCAGACACTTCAGTCAGAGACAAGAAGTGCTCATGGCTTTCAAACAGGTATTTAACACAATGATATTGGCTTTGTAAGTTACTTTAGTGAATGGTATTGACATAGAACATTTTTAGGCCGTTTATGGCTGTTGATGTTTAAATGCATACATTTGTTTGCATTTTAATTCTTCATGCATCCCTCCTTCTTATTCACTATAGGTTCAACTTCTAGTGACCAATCAGGATGTTGACAACTACAAGCAGATCAAATCAGACCTTGACCAGCTGCGATCTAATGTGGAAAAATCTGAGCTCTGGGTGTACAAGCGACAGGGTGATGAAGGCATGGATGCAGGAGATGGACTCCCAGCAGAGTCTGACCACAAAAAGAAGGTGGCAACATTTATTATTTAAGGCAGAGGTCTTCACAGACACCCCCAGTTACTATCTGGCCTATATTAATGTATTGTCAGTTTGTATGATGCTTACATTACATCATTATGTTTTTGTGAGCAATGTACAATTTAGCTGAACTTTAGCTTGTTTGCTAACAAAAAGATTCGTAGGCCCCATATATATCAGATATGTGGAAAAAAAGAAAGGCATAATTTTTACCTTTTTTCTCATAATTTAAACCTTATAGCTCACTTCTATTTCTCGCTTTCTATTTTTTTTTAACCTTATTTCACAATTACCTTTTTTTTCCTGAGGCGGTCTTCCATACATAATAGCCATTATTATTTGAATGGAATACAGCGTTCATGCTTTATTTAGTCTGTGTCTTCTCTTTATGTAGAAGGACTCTGGTTCAGGCAAAAAAAAGACAGACGGAAATGGCAGTGACAATTACAGAGATGTGAAGGAGGTAAAATGTCATTCACATACTTCACACACATGATCATTCAGCATTATGCGGTAGTGTTGAATGTCTGAAGTAGTTAATGCATCCAAGCACTATAAAGAATAGCAACGCTAATTATGTAGCCTCTTTAACAAAAGATCTAATTAACCAGTGCTGAAGTGTACGACTGGAGCATGAGTACCACATGAAACAGCGGTAACAGCTGTTGCAGATTGACCTGCTTTGATAAACAGTGTTCATTCACTCCGTTTTCTCCTCTTCAGTGCATCATCTGTCTGTCTTTCTATCTCTAGATCCTCTTGCGTCTCAGCAAACTGTGTGTACAGGAAGGACCATCAGGGAAGAAGAGTAAGAAACAGCAGCAGAGGCTGTTGAGGAACATGGGAGCTCATTCAGTGGTGCTTGAACTGCTGCAGATCCCTTATGAGAAGGTGCAGTATATGAGTGTGGTACTCGCAAAATTATTTTTATGACTTACGGGTGTGTTAATGCTTCTCGAATATTCATTCTTCAGCTGATGCGGGTGGAAAACTATACTAAAATACCTGCTATTCAGCAATTCCACAACTCTGAATTCCATCAGAGAAGTCTGATTCCTGAATAAATGATTCCTATGTCCGGTTCTTTTTAGTGAATCAAAAACATACAACACGACCAGTTTATTCGATTCTTGAATGAATGACTCTTAAAATTCACATCTTTCAAGTGAATCAAAAACATGTAATGTGCCCAGTGTAGTGTGATTCCTGACTGAATCACTCCTATGATTCAGTTCTTTTTAGTGAATCAAAAACATGCAACACGACCAGTTTATTCGATTCTTGAATGAATGACTCTTAAAATTCACATCTTTCAAGTGAATCAAAAACATGTAATGTTATGAAAATATTACAAATTACAAAGGGGATTACATTTGAATATTTACACACATCCACATACAGATTTAATTGATTTAAATTGCACTGACTGCTCTGAGACATAATTTCCGCGATGCGGTAAACACAGACTGGTTCCTAGAATCCAGTCATAAAAACGTTTAAATCTGCATTCAGATCAATCTCAAAGTAAAAGGCGGTACTAAAGTCTGATTTTGTGGTGGATGTGTTCAAATTTGTTCATCAATGTCAAGTGATGAAGGATTTTGAAAGTCTTGACAGTGTTGAGCACTACTGTAAGGTTAACCCTGCATGGTGTAAATGTTTGAAAATTATTAACAGTTGCAAATAAACATTCATTAGAAATTTTGAAAAGTAATCAAAAAGTAATCAGTTACATTACTTTAATAAAGTAATTGAAAAAGTGACACTACTATTACATTTTAAATAGGGTAACTTGTAATCTGTAACCTATTACATTTCCAAAGTAACCTTCCCAACACTGGTAATGTGCCTAGTGTAGTGTGATTCCTGACTGAATCACTCCTATGATTCAGTTCTTTTTAGTGAATCAAAAACATGCAACACGACCAGTTTATTTGATTCTTGAATGAATGACTCTTAAAATTCACATCTTTCAAGTGAATCAAAAACATGTAATGTGCCCAGTGTAGTGTGATTCCTGACTGAATCACTCCTATGATTCAGTTCTTTTTAGTGAATCAAAAACATGCAACACGACCAGTTTATTCGATTCTTGAATGAATGACTCTTAAAATTCACATCTTTCAAGTGAATCAAAAACATGTAATGTGCCCAGTGTAGTGTGATTCCTGACTGAATCACTCCTATGATCCAGCTCTTTTTAGTGAATCAAAAACCACTGTGACCAGAATAGTCTGCTTCTTGAATATATGACTCTTTATTTTCTGGTTCTCTTTACTGAATCAAAACATGCAATGCGACCAGTGTATTTCAGTTTTTAAATCAGTGATTCGAAAACATGCAGATTGGCTAGTTTAGTCCAATTCTTGTATGACTCCTATTAGCCAGTTCCTTTGTGAATCAAAAAACATGCAACATGATCAGTGTAGCCCTTTTTTTTTTTTTTTTTTTTTTTGAATGACTGTTGTGATCTGATTCTTTTTAATAGATTAAAAACAAATAATTCTGCCAGTATAGTCTGATTCTTGAATGGATCACTCTTATGGTCTAATTCTTTTTAGTGAATAAAAAATGCAACACATCCAGTGTAGTCCATTTCTTGAATGAATGACTTCTATGAGTTTTTTCTTTTTAGTGAATAAAAACACTTGTGAATCATTTAGAGCAGTTATTTATCTGAATTAAATGACTCAATAATGGATACGTTATTAGTTATTACTTTCCTTAAAAATCATTATTGTGAAGGCATTCTATTCCAGCCACGTTGCATTTAATTTTTATTTTTTATAAATCTTTTTTAGTATCACTTGTTTACTTTAAGATATGAACAGGTATAAATATTTTCTCACGCCAAAAAAAAAAAAAAGTGGGCATGTTCATTTTCGCAGGGTGAGGATGTCCGAATGCAAGAGATCATGAAACTGGCTCACGAGTTTCTTCAGAACTTCTGCGCAGGCAACCAGCAGAACCAGGCTCTGCTCCACAAACACATCAACCTGTTCCTCAACCCTGGGGTGAGCTCTCCATCTCACACACACATCAGGGTAGCTGTGCTTCATCACTCTGGATGAGTGTCAGGTGCGGGGCGGTGACACTGACGGATGTTCTCGGTTTCCATATTGCTACATCTTAAATCTTAAAATATCATGATGATGATTCAGAGTTCATCATCATGACATCAGGATGTGGTAATTACGCTGTTTGGGTATTGTTAGGTTAGTCATAAAATGCAATTACATTTCATTTAAAATTTCTTCATATATTATTATTAGGTATTCACCACAACATATTTATTTATTTTTTGGATGTTAGATCTCAGACTCCTCACAGCAAATTGATGTTCTTTACTCTTTGTTCATACAGTGTTTTCTGCCACTTTTCACTGTAAAGTTAATGATTGGATAGAGGTTTGAACATCAGATTTTGTTTAACATGTATAACTGTAGGGGATGGAAATATAAACCATTACAAT
>NW_015539898.1:1665687-1674087 GCF_001515605.1 Sinocyclocheilus anshuiensis | reverse complement strand
ATACTTAGGACCATGTGATATTTCAGTTTTTCTTTTTTAATAAATCTGCAAAAATGTCAACGATTCTGTGTTTTTCTGTCAATATGGGGTGCTGTGTGTACATTAATGAGGAAAAAAAATTAACTTAAATGATTTTAGCAAATGGCTGCAATGTAACAAAGAGTGAAAAATTTAAGGGGGTCTGAATACTTTCCGTACCCACTGTATATGTGTGTATATATTTACATTTACATTTAGTCATTTTGCAGACGCTTTTATCCAAAGCGACTTACAATTTGGGGATACATAAAGTGATTCTTCTTAAAGAGGCAAACAGATACAGGAAGTGCTTGTAGTACCAAGTTTCTAGACATTGTTGAAATAAGTACAAGCTAGAAAGAGAAGGAATAAATAAAAAGAAAATTTTTTTTTTTTTTTTTTTTTTTTTTTTTTTTTTTTTTTTTTTTTTTTTTTTTTATAATGATGATGATGAAGTCAAGTCATGATGTGTATACATGATATACACATCATATATATGTATATGTATATATGAATTTGTCGTACTGTAATATGTTGTTGAATACACACGTTTATTTATTTATTTATATTTTTTGTCTATGTATAAATATGATTTTTATAAGGTTGATGAATGACCTGGAGACACTACTTCAAATCTTTTAATTAACTAAATATATTTACTTTTGCTTTTTGGATACAAAATTGTATTTTTCAAAACAATTATATTTAAAATGTGCATATTTAATAATACACAGGGTTGAGGAAAGGCCAAAAATTATATCTTCATAATGATCAAAGATATCAAAACGAGCTTACTGGTGTAATAATAATAATAATAATAATAACTTTGGCAGGACAGAGTCCTGTTAGAATGTCCGTGGTGCTCTTATACATATAAAATCATTGTTAGATCATTTTGAATTTGTGTTGGTCCTAATGGTTTTGCTTTGTGAATGAAAACAATAATCTTTGTAAAACGTGGTGTTTCAGCATCACACATGCACCACTTCTTGCTCGATTTGAATGAAGCTCTAATTTATATCACCTCTTTTCTGGGGTGCTAGAACAACCAGGAAGTCACCTCAGAGTGTTTGTTTGTAAACCGTAATTTCATCTACATCTATCTGATCTTTTTTGTCATCTGTAGATCCTGGAGGCCATCACCATGCAGCACATATTCATGAACAACTTTCAGCTGTGCAGTGAGATGAACGAGCGTGTTGTACAGCATTTTGTCCACTGCATCGAGACCCACGGCAGACACGTGCAGTACCTGAAGTTCCTGCAGACCATCGTCAAGGCTGAGAACAAATTTATCAAAAAATGCCAGGATATTGTAATGGCCGAGGTGGGTGGTTGACGTGCTGAAGTTACGTTTGCTTTTGGTAATTGTGTCTGTGATTTAACATGAATCTAATTTTTCTGAAGTTGGTGAACTCTGGAGAGGACGTGCTGGTCTTTTATAATGACCGGGCCTCCTTCCAGACTCTGGTCCAGATGATGCGTTCGGAGCGTGACCGGATGGATGAAAACAGCCCCCTCGTGTACCACATCCACCTGGTGGAGCTGCTGGCCATCTGCACGGAGGGCAAAAACGTCTACACCGAGATCAAGTGCAACTCCCTACTGCCATTGGATGATATCGTCCGTGTGGTTACACACAAAGACTGCATCCCTGAGGTCAGTGGTCTACAGCTTCATGCCACATCATTTTTTCTGCAACATTGTGATACTGTGGTATCATTAAACAAAACAAACTCCACTTGGTTGCATTCCAACACATATTCCATAAATTAGTAGATTTCAACCTTTTTTACTCAATGCCAACCCCCCCCATTTTTAATTAAAAATTAATTTAGTGTTTTTTTAATTTTATTTTAATACCATTAGATGTTTTACATGCATAGAACATAATGTAATTTATTTACATTTTTTTAATTATTCTATTTTAATACTTAAAACTTAATTTAAATCATTTTTGTAAAAAAATTAATTTTTTTGAATTTTAAAGCAGTTGCATTATTTCAACTCATAAAACATAATAAATGTAATTTAATTACATTTTTATTAATTCGATTTTATTACATAAAACCTAAATTAAGTTCATTTACATTTTTATTAAAAAACAATTAAATGATATCTTTTAGAAATTTAATTTAGTTAGATTATTTAAATACATAACAATTAAATAAATCTAAATTAATTAAATTTTTATTATTTATATTGTGTGTATACTGTTCTTTTTTTTTAGGTCAAAATTGCATATATCAACTTCCTGAACCATTGCTACGTGGACACAGAGGTCGAAATGAAGGAGATCTACACCAGCAACCACATGTGGAAGCTCTTTGAGAACTTTCTGGTTGACATATGCAGGGTAATGGAAGCCGATTCAGGGATTTTTCTCAACCCCAATGAATCGTTTTGATGTAAAGTACCAAAAAGTACCAATTTGTCGCTTGCCAGTGTGCAACTAACATTGTCTAATTGTTGTTGATTGCCTGTGGGGTTTTTTTTGTTTAAAGTGAAGTAGGAGTGATTCATTATTTGTGGTATTATATGTTGGTGCAGGAAAGGGCTGAATCAGTGTATGTTCTGACTGTGCTTACTGAAGCAAATGACTCAAGGCCACAATAATTCTGTCTATTCTGTATGCTTGTTTTGCATCCAGGTCTGCAACAATACAAGCGACCGCAAACATGCTGACATGACGTTAGAAAGCTATGTGACAGAAACCGTGATGAGTATTGTGACAACATTTTTCAGCTCCCCTTTCTCCGACCAGAGCACTAGTTTACAGGTAATGACCCCCAATACAGCATTATATACTGAAATATTCATGATATATTTGCACAAGTTAAGTATATGTCGTTCTCAGTTTCAGTTCAATTTTGGTTTACCACCTTCTTCAGTTTCTACAGTGGATTGATTTCTTTGAAGTAAATACACCGTTATCTTTATACATAGGAAAATGAACCCTCCAGATAATATCTTAACCCTTTTCACCTCTTCCTCGCTCAGGAGGCGCGTCATATGTATGTAAGTATCTGTAATAGCCCCTCCCCTTCTCTAGCTCAAACCTGCCAGTGCCTTTTGTGAGAGGCACTGGCAAGGTTGTGCCTTTTGTGCGGTTTCATCACACTCGCAGGTTTCTAAAGAATCGGCCTGACCACTGGCGACTGACGCACTGGTCGGAGCTTTCCAAGTACTCTGTTCTCTCATGCTCTTGCACATCAACACATACAGACTTCCCACATCTCCATTTCGCAATGTGACAAACTAGGGCTTCACAGATACTCCACATAGCGTGTTTACTG
The DNA here is from genome assembly GCF_001515605.1 of Sinocyclocheilus anshuiensis. Classification (NCBI taxonomy): domain Eukaryota; kingdom Metazoa; phylum Chordata; class Actinopteri; order Cypriniformes; family Cyprinidae; genus Sinocyclocheilus; species Sinocyclocheilus anshuiensis. The sequence goes on along the minus strand of NW_015539898.1, from coordinate 1,670,773 downwards.
TATGTTTGTAGAGCATTGGTGGCTGTGGAGGCTGACAGTTTTCTTGGAAAACCTGGTCTTTTTACTATTAACCGTCTTTCCATGTAGCATGTCTGACTTTGCTGTCTGCAGATGTACGTACCGAGATTTCGTTTGTTTGGTTTTAAAGAGCTTGTAACTATAAAGTAAAGTTTACTGTTTGTTTATACAGGTCAAAATAGGTTGAATCTTGCATAAAGACATTATTTTGTGACATTATTACATTATTCTAAATTCTTCGGTCAAAAAAATACTACTATGATGAATAAATCCAATTTAAATGATATAATGTAGTATCAATTATTTTGATATTACAGTAATGCAATAATGCATATAAGAGTAATGAGAAATAGAAATGTATTAATTCTCATGAATTAATGAGTCTCCAAAAATGGGCTTTGTTTTCTTTATTTTATTAGGGATTAAATAGCCATTAAATATAATTTCTCAGAAAATGCATTACGCAAAAGCTTAGAAATTGAAAACATGATCATTTAAGAATTTGGTACAATTATAAAGTTACTAATTCTATGTCATTCATAAAATATAATCTCTATATATTATTATATATTTTAATATTACTGTATATATACATATATATTTACACTACCATTTTTATGTTCTTGAAAGAAGTCACTATTGCTCAGCAAGGCTGCATTGATTTCTATTTTAACATATGAAAATGTAATATATTCCTGTGATGGCAAAGTGGAAATTTTTGCTTCAGTCCTCAGTGTCACATGATTTTTCAGAAATCGTTTTAATATTTCTTACTGTTATCAATGTTGAAAACAGTTGCTGCTTAATAGTTTTTCTGCTTAACTCTGATTTTTAGGATATTCGGATTGAATAGAATCTTTGAATGGAAATGTTATTTCATATTAAAATCCTTGTAGCATTTTAAATGTCTGGTTTACTTTGACTAGTGCAGATACAGAAAAATGTGATATATATGTATATATATATTAAGCTATATGTATATATATATATATGATATATAATTACTTTATTCTGCAGTTGTAAAGTAGGAAGTACCTCCTGTTACTATGTCGTGTATCGACCCTAAACCCCATTCATTCTTTCCTGGAAGTGTTGCTTCATGACAGCTTCCTTCTCTAATCTCTCACATCTCTCTTTGTTGTGACAGGCCTCCATTTTAAGCAAAATTACTGAGGTACAGATTTGTAATGACTTCACAGTGGTTGCACATGGAATGTGGTGATGTAGTTTGGGTTAGACTCTTGTCTAGGCATCCTGTTTGAGTGGGAAACTAGATCAAACTGAGTTTGTTTGTTTTTTCTTTTCTTTTCACATTTAAGCCCCTTGTGCGTACTAGTCTAGTTGTCCAGAAAGCATTTGAACCAGTCTCACAAATGTAGCATGGTAAACGTGTCATCCTTCCACTTAGCTCTGCGCATTTTTCTTGTGAGTGTTGTTGGGTTCTCACCCATTGTGTTGGTGGTAAGATGTGTTGTTTCTGTCACTTGAGGTGTTAATACATCATACTTTGTTAACCTATATATCTGTAATAAAAATAGAAAAATGTCCACAAATTTGGTTGTATTAATTTTTTTATTTTTTTTAGAGACGATGTGTCAGGTTCAATGCAAGTTAATCTCTATTGATAGCAGTGCATGTGCAGTAATTCTACTAGCTTTACTAAGGTTAGGCAGTTAAAATGTTTGGGGTCAGTAATGTTTTTGAAATCCATACCAAGAAATAGCAAGGCATTTATTTAATTAAAAATTCTATAAAAATGGTAATATTGTGAAATATTTTTACACTTAAGTTATATATTTATTTTTTAAAATATATATATATTTTTTCTATTTGAATATATTTTATTTTATATTTTACAATATAATTTATTCCTGTAATGATGAAGCTGAATTTTCAGCATCGTTACTCCAGTCTGTCACATGATTCTTCAGAAATCATCATAATATGCTGATTTGCTGCTCAAGAAAAAAAATTCATATTATTATCAATGTCGAAAACAGTTGTTCTGCTTAATATTTTTGTGAAAACCGTGATACAATCTTTTTTTTTTTAGGATTCATGTCAGCATTTATTTGAAATGGAAATCTATTATAACACCATACATGTCTTTACAGTCACTTTTGATTAATATAATACATCCCTGCTTAATAAAAATATTTTTTTCTTTAAAAAATTACAGGAATTATGTTGGCAACATATAACCAAGCATTCATTCATTCAAAACTAGTTAAATTAGAGTTAAAGGAAAATTTTAACGGCTGTAACCCTCAAATATGCACATTTTTGTGTGTAATAATTAACATAAGTACTTTAACCAACATATAGACTTTTGAGTCTGATGTTTTAACATCTATTGAACCTGGAACCCCATACTGCTTTGTTTCAACATTAAAAACCAGAAAGATATAGACACCAGAAATGATGTAGAGATGTTTCATTCACTTGAAAACCTGAACCTTTTGATGGTGTCCATCAGAAGTTTCCTTTTAGCTTCTCCATTATTATTAATAATTAGTTATTTTGCTTTTCCCCCTTTCGTCTTTCTCTGTCTAATATAATCTCTCTCTCTCTATCCTTTTCTCTCTCCTCTCTTGTTGTTTTTGCTTTCTTGTTCTCCAGACCCGGCAGCCTGTGTTTGTGCAGCTCCTGCAGGGGGTTTTCAGAGTTTACCACTGTAACTGGCTCGTTCCTGCCCAGAAAGCCTCAGTGGAGAGCTGTATTAAGGTTCTGTCTGATGTGGGTAAGTATTTGACCATGACCATTCAGACTTTGAGCAATGAACCTCATACAACTCCATTTCCATTTATCTTTACATCCGGCCTCTGTTGTATGTTTCAAATAAAAACCAGAGGTGTAAGGAAATGATTTCACCATTTATGAATTGTGCTTTTAATCTTTGTATTTTCAATTGTCTTGTTTAGCCAAGAGCAGAGCGATCGCAATCCCGGTGGATTTGGACAGCCAGGTGAACAACCTGTTTGTGAAGTCCAACAATGTGGTTCAGAAAACCATCCTCAATTGGAGGATGTCAGCTCGCAACACGTCCAGAAGAGACTCGACGCTCACCACTTCCAAAGATTACAGGAACATCATTGAGAGGCTGCAGGTGAGGGCGGGGTCTCTGGGGAACTGCCAGTGAGGAATGACGAAATGTTTTTGTGTATAAAATGCTGCGTCACAATAGCTTTAATCGAGACAAAGTTAAAGGGGTCATATGATGCTTTTTTAAAGATCATTATTTTGTGTATTTGGTGTAACAGAATATGTTGACATGCTTTAATATTCAAAAAACACATTATTTTTCAAATACTGTACATTATTGTAGGTCCTCTATGCCCCGCCTCTCTCAAACGCTTAGTTTTCTACAAAGTCCCTCCTTCCGACAAGCGCAGTCTGCTCTGATTGGCCAGCTGACCCAGTGCATTGTGACTGGCCGAACACCGCAAGCACTCGTCGGAAATGTAACGCCCCTTACCATAATCGCGAGCGTCATCTTTCAAAATAAATGTAAAGACAGAGCCCGAAAGGGGAACAGCTCTCGCGCGCTCTCTCTCGCTCTCTCTCGCGCTCTCTCTCTCTCTCTCTCTCTCTCTCTCTCGTGCTCTCTCTCGCTCTCTCTTTCTCTCTCTCGCTCTCTCTCGCGCTCTCTCTTTCTCTCGCTCTCTCTCGCGCTCTCTCTCGCGCTCTCTCTCTCACTCTCTCTCTCTTTCTCTCTCTCTCTCACACACTCTCTCTCTCTCTCTCACACACACACACTCTCTCACACAATGCGCAAAACTCCGCATTTGAGCAGTCAATAGCAAATACTTAAACAAATAACAAAACAGTAGCTGATTCAGAAATGCCAGATTGTCATAGCAAAGTCCTCTTTGGTTTTGAGACTTTAGTCTTTGCAACTTCAGGGATCTTATCTATGCACAATCAGCTTGTAACACTCCAAAGATAAAGGAAAACTTGAAATCGCATCATATGACCCCTTTAAAAATAGAATTATTGTTGAAATCATTGTTTGGTCAGTCAGTTGGTCAGTCGTGCATATAACTACCTCAGCTATATTGTTCCAGACGCATTACAAAATGGAATTTGAAGAGGTGGGGAAACAGGAAACTCGTTCCAGGAATTCACGTGCATTGTTATTGGGAAGTTGAGTCAGTATGAGATATAGGTCCTGGGAAATTTAGTCTGGTGGAATGTTCTGATGATGTTTGTCTTTTGGCACTAGACTAAGATCCCAACACACACACACAGATCAGGTCTTGGTGCTTGTCTTTCTGCCTCCTTGCAGGGGAGATGTAGAGGAAATGGTTGATTCCTCGGAACATCTGCCTTCTGGCCCAGTCGAGTCTCAGAGCAGCTTCTGCTCATCTGCATGCTGCCGATGCTAATCAGTCATTCATTTAATGCATGCTAGCCAGTGTTGGGAAGGTTACTTTGGAAATGTAATAGGTTACAGATTACAAGTTACCCTACTTAAAATGTAATAAGTAGTGTAACTTTTCAATTACTTTATTAAAGTAATGTAACTGATTACATTTGATTACTTTTTGATTACTTTTCTAAATTTCTAATGTTTTCAACTGTTTATCATTTTCAAACATGTAAACCAGGCAGGGTAAACCTTACAGTAGTACTCAACACTGATTACTGTCACACTTTAGAAATCCTTCATCACTTGAATTAAGATTATATTTCGGTTTTAAAGTAGACATTGGATGCAAAATTCACTTTGCATATAAATGTATCTTATCAGTGTGTGGACACAACCACCCTACAATGATAAAAATCCATTCACTCCTTTTTTTTAATCCCCTAAAATCCTAAACAGTCTCAATTATCAAGCCGTTTTGATTTTCTGAGCAGTATGATGTCATATTGTTCATGCCCCGCCCACAATCGCTGATGTACTGTGCAATATTAGCATATTTTCGCCCTCAGCCATTTGTACAAAGTCCATAATTTTCTCCATGCTCCAGCAGCTGTCTTGTAAGCAGTGCAGGTATTTTGTAGTTTTGTGATGTAGAAAAACATAAGAATCTTAATTTTCTCCCTACATCAGAGCCACTGAGGA
>NW_015539898.1:1663697-1665677 GCF_001515605.1 Sinocyclocheilus anshuiensis | reverse complement strand
TCTCAATTATCAAGCCGTTTTGATTTTCTGAGCAGTATGATGTCATATTGTTCATGCCCCGCCCACAATCGCTGATGTACTGTGCAATATTAGCATATTTTCGCCCTCAGCCATTTGTACAAAGTCCATAATTTTCTCCATGCTCCAGCAGCTGTCTTGTAAGCAGTGCAGGTATTTTGTAGTTTTGTGATGTAGAAAAACATAAGAATCTTAATTTTCTCCCGACATCAGAGCCACTGAGGACGCAGTGCATTAGTTTTATTTTTAATGGTAATGCGCCACTGAATACACCTAAATTCGTTTATGTCTGCGCAAATAATTTGACTCCAGACTGCTTTCGGAACGAGGTTCAAGGCAGGTTTTCTCAAAATGTTAAAACTCAAGTATAGATCAGTACCCATTGTCCGTGATCCAGCTGCACCTCCAGAATAAATAAGTCTGACACTTTATATTTTTTATGATTATTTTTAAATCGACTTCCATGGAAAAAAGGGGCGGGTGAGCAGAGCTCATTAGCATTTAAAGGGACATGCCCCAAAATGAGTCACTGTGAACAGAGCAAGTTAAACAGGGTGTTGTTTTACACGACCATTGAGGAATTTTAACCAAAGTATGTTGCAAACCGTTCATGAAGACCCTAAATAATAATACCAACTTGTGGAAGATTAATGTCCCCTTTGAAGCACAGCCACCACAAAATCAGACTTTGAGATCATTCTGAGGTTAAATACATATTTAAAATCATAACAAGAAATATTTTATTAGCTATGATACTGTTTTTGAAATCAAATCTTTACATAGCTATGACAGTAAACACTGGAATCTAACAATGCCTTGGAAAAAAAAAAACAGTTATTTGAGCTTTACACCACATAAACACATTTCATTACACCAAATACACAAAATAATGTTCTTTTTAGCAACGTCATATGACCCCTTTAAAAAAATGAAGCATAACTATACATAAACCCATATAGGAAATAAAAGAATTATCAAATAAGCATGTTCTAAACTCCTGAAACATTGGTGTTTCATATTTTAGAGCAGTCACTGCAATTTATGAAAGAAATCAATTAAATCTGTATGTGGGAGTGTGTGTGAAAAAAGCAGATGTAACTCCCTTTGTAATCCTTAACATTTTCATAAGTAACTGTAATTTAATTACAAATTTTTTCTCAGTAACTGTAACTGTAACTGATTGCAATTACTTTTATTTTGTAATTAAATTACGTAATTCCGTTACATGTAACTAGTTACTCCCCAACACTGCGCGCCCACACACAAACGCACATACATAATATGGATAATGTAATGAAACAGGTGTCTCGTTCAGTTTGAGAAGATTTCTGCAAGATCGTAAATGTTCTATCAAATAAATATTAATTTAAGTGATAATAAATTGCACTGCACCTTCTCGAGCTAAATCAATACATGTTAGCATATACTGGTTTAAAATAATGTCTTCAGAAAGGCAACAGTGTTGATGGTAACAGGATTATCAGTTTAATTTGATTAAACTGTAATTGAGGAAAAAACAACAACACTTGATTTGAAAAATGTATTTAACATCTTTGTGCTTAAGGTCATACGTTCATAGGTTCTTAGAAAAATAATTTAAGTATGATTTGTAATTTAATCTTTAAATGATAATATTTGATAGATAATTTATTTGATATATTATTATAGTGTTAAAAGTAGTATTATAGTATAGTAGTATTTTACATTTTAATTTGCATTTCATTTATTATAAAAACAATCATTGCAACAAAGTTGACAAACATAACAAAAATGAGTCAACTTATAAAATAATTATATTTTTATTGTATTTTATTGTTTTATTTTTTTTGCCATAGTTTAATATGTGAAAAATAATATAGTAATGCTAGCTAAAGCTAATGCTAGTTTTTATTTACAATAACTTTTGGAAATAAATTATATTAAAAAGTAATAAAAAAAAAAATATTTAAAAATGGGCAACAG
>NW_015539898.1:1659301-1663669 GCF_001515605.1 Sinocyclocheilus anshuiensis | reverse complement strand
ATAAGTGTGTGTGTGTGTGTGTGTGTGTTTTAAATGCATGACACCTGTTTGGTTAAATGGCCCATATGACAGCATAAAAACGGATACAGCAACTTGCTGATTTGTTTCTAGCGGTATCTAGAAGTCCCTGCTGTTGTGTTTAACAGAGGAACAGCAGTTGTTTTCTTTCAAAGGTGCAATGTCGAAATGCTGAAAAAAAGACACCTTGACATCAGAAGGTGGTGTTGTGGGTAGAAACATGCATTTCCTCTCGTTTTAAAATGCTGCTTTCATACTCCAGTCAGAAGACTGAGGATAGAGGTCAGTGGAGGGGTGTCATCTAGCCTAGGGGAGGGGAAGGGTGAGTTAGCGAGTTGCGGTAAACCATGGCTTCATCACGTCTGTCTCCACCCCCGTGCAGCTGTGGCGTGAGTTGGCGAGTATTCAGACACGTTTGCACAGCTCACGTCTGTGCTATGGGCCTCAGGGCTGTTGGTTTCAGCCCTGGCTTTGGAAACAAATCATGCCCTTGGTGCTCAGAATATGTGTGGCCTGGGTCCAAAATGGCTTTTTACCACACCTGCTAGTGCCAATGAAAATATATGAGATGGTTTTTTTACTCAGAGACGGAGACACGCTCAGTTCATGTATGATGTTGCAAGTGACATGATCGCCTGTTTGTTACACATATGAAAGGAATAAAAATTTAATATTTAATAATATAAACAATATGTTATAATAACTAAATAAATATATAATTAAATATTGTTAATATTATTGCATCCAATAAAAATTATATGTCATACAAAAGTTTCAATACAGTTAAAAGATTATTTAAAAAAAAAAATATATATTTTTTTTTATTCAGCCAGGATGCATTATATGATAATTTTAAATACATTGATAATAAAAAACATATTTCTTGAGCAGCAAATCAGCATATTAGAATGATTTCTGAAGGATCATGTGACACTAGAGACTGGAGTAATGATGCAGAAAATTCAGCTTTATCATCAGTAAAATATTACATTTTTAAATACATAATATTATATTTAAAACATATTTTAAAATATTTTTTGATCAAATAAATGCAGCCTTGTTGAGCAGAAGAGACACAAAAAATCAATCCAACTCAAACTTAGTGTATCATATATGAAAAAAGCCAGTTTCCGTCTCTCTGAGAAGTATAATATGTGCCATACAAATATTTTGTGAGGTTTTAGTTACTAATATAACAGTATCCACTGCATTAATGTGCTTGTCAATGTCAGTTTGCTTGGCGAGTGTCTCTTATACGTCCTGTGGTCTAACATAAACATAGTTTGTCTTATACTTGAAAATTGTCTTATACTGTCACTGTGAAGGGCTTCAGTTGCACATGATCAAAATAACTGAATTTGTGTTTTTGTTTGTGCTCCGATGTGTGTTTGTCAGGACATAGTGTCTGCTCTGGAGGATCGTCTGAGGCCCCTGGTTCAAGCTGAGCTCTCGGTGTTGGTGGACGTACTGCATCGCCCGGAGCTGCTCTTCCCTGAAAACACAGATGCCCGACAGAAATGCGAGAGCGGAGGCTTCATCTCTAAGTGAGTTTCATTTTCCCATAAACCCTCTCGAACTGAGAGGACAAAACTGTCCTAACAGTCTTCCTCTTTTTTTTATGTTATGAACCACTGACATCCATGAATATGCTTTATTGGGTGACCCTAAAACACATACAGGATCATTGGAGACACTGAAGACAGGAGTAATGATGCTGAAAATTCAGCATTCCTATCATAGAAATAACGTACATTTTAAAATATATTAAAATAAAAAACTTTTTTTAATTATAATAAAATATCACGATATTAGTGTTTTTATTGTATTTTTGATCAAATAAATCCAGTTTTGGTGAGCATAAGAGACTTCTTTCAAACACATATGAAACGTATGAAAAAGAAATCACTTTTTTTTCCACTCACGGGCCGCATTATGCAATGGTGCAGTAGTACTTACTGTCCTTCACCTGTCCTCGTGCTGTGAGAGGCTGTTCTCAGTCTGCCAGAGCTACAAAAGGGATTACCTGTGTGTTTGTTTGCGTGTGACGGCTTCTATGGGAATAATCCTGAGATGCAGGATTAGCTGATTCAGGAATGGAGTTACATTACAATGTTAGCATCCATTGTGCTGTCAGTGGGAGCAAAATGACAGTCTGTTAACAGCTCAGTTCAGTTTTTTTTTTTTTCAGTTCAAGTCAGGGTTATTTAGTTTAAAAAGGTTGACATTGTGAAGTCATTTAGCAAGCATTTTTATCAAAAGCAGTTTACAGAATATTTATTATAAGGACGGTCTTTCTGCAGTTATGTGGGGTCATTATAAAAAATAATATAAAATTAATAATAACCATTGCAACGTTAATTGAAAGTTTGAAAGATGAATATTAATTTTGAGATCTGCTAAAGAGTACATTTATCATCACCTCACTCCATTTCTAATATTTTACCAGCACTTAATTAAATTAAATTAAATTAAATTAAATTAAATTAAATTAAATTAAATTAAATTAAATTAAATTAAATTAAATTAAATTAAATTAAATTAAATTAAATTAAATTAAATTAAATTAAATTAAATTAAATTAAATTAAATTAAATTAAATTAAATTAAATTAAATTAAATTAAATTAAATTAAATTAAATTATTTTATTTTATTTTATTTTATTTTATTTATTATTTGGTATTATTGATGGCATTATTATTTTAAATTAAATGAAATTTTATTTTATTTTATTTATTATTTGGTATTATTGATGGCATTATTATTTTAAATTAAATGAAATTTTATTTTATTTTATTTATTATTTGGCATTATTGATGGCATTATTATTTTAAATTACATTTTATTTTATTTTATTTTATTTATTATTTGGTATTATTGATGGCATTATTATTTTAAATTAAATGAAATTTTATTTTATTTTATTTATTATTTGGCATTATTGATGGCATTATTATTTTAAATTAAATTTTATTTTATTTATTATTTGGTATTATTGATGGCATTTTTATTTTATTTTATTTTATTTTGCGTTATTGATGGCATTATTATTTTATATATATTTTTTAAAGGTGATATATCATGTGTCCCTGCAATGAAAGCATATAGATACTGTATCATCATCAGTTGTTATCATTATTAAAACAAACTTGTGAAACGAACTGTTTTTCTCTTTCAGATTAATAAAACACACTAAACAGCTTTTAGAGGAGAACGAGGAGCGTTTGTGTATAAAAGTTCTGCAGACGCTTCGAGAAATGATGACGAAAGACCGCGGCTATGGGGAAAAGGTAACATACACACTGTAGTTGCATAAAACAAATAAAAAATATCCTTTCTGTCTTCTACAGCACTATTATACATCTTGATGAAATTACAAGAATCCCTCGGTGTGTGTTACTGTATATTTGTCCATATTACCCATAAAAATAGCAAAACAGGCCTCACAGGACACATTTCACTCCGTCTTTCCACAGTACTGCCCAAAATCAAGCTCAGAAGACCATGTTAAACATCTGACATGCTGTTATTAGCCTATATACTTTTATGTACATAACTGCACTCAAACACACACGTGCATCTGTTCATGACCCATGTCCTCCTAACACTTAAAGGGGTCATATGATGCGATTTCAATTTTTCCTTTCTCTTTGGAGTGTTACAAGCTCTTGGTGCATAAAGAAGATCTGTAAAGTTGCAAAGACTAAAGTCTCAAATCCAAAGAGATATTCTTTATAAAAGTTCAGAGTCAGCCACACCTACCTAAAACGGCTCGTTCTAACACGCCCCCACATATCTACCTCACTATGTGGGAAGATTTGCATAACGCCGCCCAAATGTTCACGCAAAAAAAGAAGGCGTACCTTTTAGTCTCACTGTAGTTTTGTTGATGCTGCAGCCATGTCGTGAAGACGCTGTGTGCTTCGTTGTGAAAGCGAAACTACTTTGTTTGGTCTTCCAAAAGAGGACGATATCCGCTTCGTCATGCCTAGAGCTGATCTGTGCTGGTCGCTGAGGGAATACATCAACTTTCACCGTGGACGAAGCGGAATCCAGCCCGGGGTCCTTCACTTGTGGTTGCCGCTCATTCGTCGGATCCGCCGGGATAAGCTAAGCCGGGGCTTCCGCTCACGCTAGCCCGGCCTCAGCTCACTCTATCCCGGCCTCAGCGCACGCTAAGCCGCTGTGTTTTTCGTTGTGAAAGCGAAACTACTTTGTTTGGTCTTCCAAAAGAGGACACGACTACAAATCAGTGGTTAAGTTGTATTTACAACATTGTTCCAGAACAGTTTAACCCAAATATCCAGATGTGTGCAGCACATGGAGGACTGTTTACTGATCCTGGAAGAGTA
>NW_015539898.1:1635849-1659192 GCF_001515605.1 Sinocyclocheilus anshuiensis | reverse complement strand
GTATGTGGAAAATAATGTGTTTTTTTAACTTTAAACCGCATAAACACATTTCATTACACCAAATACACAAAATAATGTTATTTTTAGCAGCATCATATGACCCCTTTAATAAAACATACTGATTTTCCTAATGTGGTTTTATCAGCACTGAATGAATTAACACCCAATTAATGTCACTACCATATTTGAATGCCCAAGATTTTATTATAAAGTTCTGGCTATATCCAGTTTCTGATTTGTTTTATTTGATTAGATTTTTATTGTATTTTTTAATTTAATTTAATTCTTGATTTAATTTCTATTTTATTTTGATTCATTTTTATTTAGATTTTTTATATATTATATATATTTTTTTATTTTTATTTTGATTGTTTATGTTGATCGCTTTTATTTTATTTTATTTTTGATATTTTTATTTGTTTTTAAATTGTCTTTTATTTTCATTTTTAGTTTATATTATATTGATTGTATTTTTTTTTTTTTTGGAGATTTTTTTTTTAATTCAATATATTTTATTTTATTTTTTATTTGTATATTTTATTTTTTTATTTGTATATATTATTCTAGTTTATTATTTTATTTGCACTCATTAATTCATGGGGTCTTTAACTACAAATGACAAGATTTGGTCACACGTTTTTGTAGTTGGCAACTAATGCTTTGAAAGCTAACGCTAATGAATAACAATCACAATAATCTTGTGTTATGTCACTAACGAACATTGTTTGGCATTTTTTGAGCATTCTCTGATTCCTTCCTTCACAATACTAACTTTGCTATATGCTCTTCTCTTCCAGCTAATTGCCTTTGATGATGAGCTGGATGTGGCTGAGGTTGTTTTTTATTTTTGGTTTTATTATTTTCTATGTTTAGTTGGGCTTCCCGCTCATTCGCCAATGTAGTCGTCCTACTTAGTGCTTGTTCTCTTTTCCTTTGAGCTTTTTGGCTGGTGTTTGTCAACGTGACTTCACCACAAACCGGCCGTTTTATTGTCTCTCCATGTGTGTTGAGGTTGCGTGCAGTTAACCTCACCTGGTAGTTTCAGTGTGTGTTCGTGTGCATGTGTTTTTACCACTGACCTTGTTTTAGATAGCGTGTGCTGGTGAAAATGTGTGTAAGTGTATCAGCCCACCACACTTTGTTCACACTTCCTCTGTGTAGCGTTAATTCAGTTTACTTTCCTGTTACATTCACTGCTGAATCACATACAACAACAGTAGCTGGTTAACAGGGACCTCACAATATATAATTGGCACTGTGAAGAACAAGTAATTACAGAGTTTTTAATAACACAGTTGCTGGTATTAATCCAGCCAAAAACACATTACGCTGAAATATAGCCAAACCCAGTTCAGGTAAGAAATTGTGGCTCATTCATCTGCATTTAAAATAAATTTTTCAGTCTTGGTTTGGGATTTCGTCATCTGACGAGCCATAAAATTGCAACTTCAACAGTTTATTATCACTATAAATATTTTTTTATTTGAACTTTTAATGTTAGGTTTGGAAAGTAAATGCACATATTATTAGATTATTAGAGTCATCTTTCTGGAAGTGCTTGCATATAAAAAAAATGGTTTAGGTTAGGTTTTTTGTTTCGATTCTAAGTAAATAAAACACTTTGCTGGCAGTTTTCAGTTGATTGTTCACAAAAATAAAGGCATAAATAAGAAACAGCATGGCTTTCACAAACCATATTGTAAAACGCTCTGACGGATCTCTGACACATATGAATGCGTAAATGCTTTTTGAGGTTGTGGTAAAAGCAGGATCGGTTAGAAATGAAGTCTGAATGCCACAAATTAGATTTGTTAAAGGGATAGTTCACCCAAAAATTAAAATTCTGTCATTAATTACTCACCCTCATGTCGTTCCAAACCCATAAGACCTCCGTTCATCTTCAGAACACAAATTAAGATATTTTTGATGCATTCTGACAGCTCTCTGACCCTCCCATAGACAGCAAGGGTACTACCACGATCAACGTCCAGAAACATAGCAAGGAGATCGGTAAAATAATCCATGTGACATCAGGGTTTCAACCATAATACTACGAAGCTACGAGAATACTTTTTGTGCGCAAAAGAAAACAAAACTACTTTATTCAACAATTCGTCTCCTCCGCATCACCCTGTAGCGCCATTTTGGAGAGTATCCACTGAACGCAAACAGCGTATGTTGTTCTGTGTCAGCCGCACCACACGGATACGCTGTTTTCGTTCAAATCAAAGCACAGACAATGTAGAAAACGTATCCGCGTGGTGCAGCTGACACAGAACAGCATACGCTCTTTGCGTTCAGTGGATACTCTCCAAAATGGCGCTAGGGTGACACGGAGGAGACGAATTGTTGAATAAAGTCTTTTTTTTTTTTCTTTTGCGCAGAAAAAGTATTCTCGTAGCTTCGTAATATTATGGTTGAACCCCTGATGTCACATGGATTGTTTTACTGATCTCCTTGCTACATTTCTGGATGTTGATCGTGGTAGTACCCTTGCTGTCTATGGGAGGGTCAGAGAGCTGTCAGAATGCATCAAAAATATCTTAATTTGTGTTCTGAAGATGAACGAAGGTCTTACAGGTTTGGAATGACACGAGGGTGAGTAATTAATGACAGAATTTTCATTTTTGGGTGAACTAACCCTTTAATTGGATCCAAACTTACAGTGCATACACATATGCTGCAAAAAAGCATTTTTTTTTTTTTACTTCGTTTTGTGTCTCGTTTTCAAGTACAAATATTTAAACATTCCTAAATCAAGATCAAGATTTACCCAAGTAAATCTTGTAAAATGTAAAATGATGATATTAAGTCTTGTTTTTCTTCAAAACAAGAAAAATATATGGCAATGGGATCAGAAAAATACACATTTTCCCCTTCGAATTAAGATTCTGACCCTCTTGTTTTAAATCCAATTTATCATATAAATCATAATCTAATATGCAAATTGATGCAAATATCACGATGATGTCACTGAATTGGATTTTGAGTGCTAAATATTCAAACAGTGTCTTAGTCAATGGGAGATTTTCCAACTTTAATTTCAAATTTCTTAAGTATACTGTTAATTTTAAATATTTAGTGCAGTTCTGCCATGCACACACTTCAATGATGAGTAATACTGATCTTGTGGTGGCTTACCATTGACTCTTTTTATGTGAGAGGTGGGAATGTATCTGTAAATGTAAAAGTTTAAAATGAATGTTTCTGCTTATTTGAGTTGAAGTCAGGAAGGTAGGTGGGAGTTCATACTATATTTATAGTCACTGCTCTTCTATCAGTTCCAGGGATGAAATGCGACCCTGTCTCCCCATAATAGGAAGACGTGTGTGAATGTTTTTGAACATGCATGCGGTTGTGTGACATGGCTGAACAAGAAAAATAACACAGCTGATGGCATTATTATTTGTGTATATGTGTGTGTCTCATGACAAGAGCCTCTTTGGATTTGTATAGGAGGAGAAGTGCAAAAGGGCAGTAAAGGGTGTGTTTATGGGTGTTTTAGTGTTAAATTAAGTTCATCAGAAACATGTATCTCACAAGATTAAGTAACACCTCCTTCTGAGGAAAAAACTGAATGTCAAAGGGTAAGCTTGAGACATTTAAAAATGCAATGTGTGCTTTTTTCCAATACATTCTTAATAGTAAAAGATAAGGTTGAAGTGCTGATGGGGGCATTTCGATAAATAAAGTGACATGAGCGCTCGTGAGTAAATATCTTCCTAGGGGAAGTTCTGGGTTTGATGCAGGGTATTGACAGCATTTGTCGGGCGCTGCTGATTTTCACAGAAAATTATTTTTACTCATTCCGCTTTTTTAACACACACACACACAATTTTTAACATATTTTTGTTGTTTGTTTTTCTGAATGTAGGAACCCCCCTCCCTCATTTTATAATATAAAAATACTTGTTTTTTATACCTTTCTCCCCTTTAGCGACGGAGCTAAATATATTTATTTATATACAATTTATATACGTATAAACGTTAAAACTAACATTACAACAAGGATACAGTCACCTGTTGTGAATCTGATGGATATTTTGCATGTTGTTGACTGTTTTTTGATGAGTGATGAGAGGTTGTGTCCTTAGAGTCTGAGCCCTCATACACACTTACACGTGTTCACAGCACATGTGTGGAATGACCATCCCTGCTCATAACATACAACCTCTCCCTCTGTGTCTCTCTGTTCATCTTTATATTACATAAGAGAATGTGTCTCCTGTCACAGAGTGTTAGTCTGTGTGTGTGATGTAAGAGGGATGGGGAAGATAATATGGCTTTAGGTTGACGATGCAGCTGTGCTGCTGAGCAGGGAAGCTTATGTAATGTGAATGGAGAGAGCAGTGTGTGTGTCTCCTTCATCTGGACTGTGCTAGACAATCACAACTGCACCATGTGTCTCTCTTTCTCTCAGCCTTAAATGGTCTTTCTTTCTGTCATTCAGTCTTCCTCTCTTTCTCTGTCTCCTTGTCTCTCTCTCCTCATAAATTCATTATTGTTTATATTTTCATTGCCTTTACCCATCTCTCTTATGCTATGTCTCTCTTTCACTCTTTCCCTCCCCCTCTCTCTGTTTCTCGCTCTGTCAGTAGATTCAGTCAGTTCCAACGTCAGTCAGACGTCCATCAGGGGGAGCTATGGGCACATCCGTCCCCGCGCGCGCCGCTGTCCCAATTTCCTCGCCTTTGTGCAGCATGATTCCTGGACTCCCGCCAGCTCGCAACCAGAGGTTACATAAGACCTGCCCTTCTTTTTTTTCCCTCGTTTTTTTCCTGGAATCCAGGCTCTTTACTGTTGTGTGACCTTCTGCAATAATCGCCAATAAAAGTGCGACGGGCTGTTTACCAAGGCTGTTTACGCTGGCAGTGGCAAAGACCCTCCGTTGGGCATGAGGGGTGGGCATACGACGTCCTAAACCCTTGCGTTCTTTTGAGAAAGTTTCTATCTTATTAGATTGAAATGCTAAATTGAGGGCAACGAGCCTGATACCTTCAGGCCACAAGCTTTAAGACACACATGCTATTGAGCTCGTCATGACAGTCAGGTTAATGACATTTTGTCGACAATGACAGTGACTGAAACGAACCCTCGAAGCTTCTCACCATTGACATGCACCGCAAAGAATAAAGCTGTGACATCAGTGAATGTGCGAGCTGTTTCGTCCCCACACTCCATAAACTTGTGACACACAAACTTGTGACTTGCACTGGAAGAAAAAGTAGTCAAGAGCTCTTTCAAAAGTCAGTGTTAAATCTAATATGGGTTTATTACCGGATGGATGGATGGATGTGCAGATGAATGGATGTGCTTTATCGATTTCTTGTGGGGAAATTCACAAGAAAGTGTTTTTATAGCATGTGATGAAAGCATGCATTTATGGTGGCTAGAGAGGGACATTTCACATTCACACCTTGTGTTTTGCAGCAGCATTATTTTCCAGCTGAAAAATGATGTCGCAGAAAGGGAGATTCCTTACTGGTTACAGTATTACTCACACAAACATGCGCGTGCGTCACGGTTGTTGCTAATTTAGAACCCCCCTCTTTTCCTTTGTGTTAGAATGGTTCCAGACATCATGCTCAAAATTTCCTCTTTGCATCCTTTTAGAGCAAACCAATTTTTATGAAGGCAAACGCCATTGAGTGGTTATGCTATCGAAATAATTCGTTGTCTTTTTTTTTGGTTGTTGTTAGTACGGTTCTCACACTAGTCATCCTCTTCATTGTCTCTGATGTGTCGAAACAAGGAACTGTTTGCATCCGTGCATGTCGCCTGCTTTGCTCGTTCCTTTTTGCTCTTGCACGACTTAACGTTTTGATTTCATGTGTCTTTTCTTGTCTTACTAATGCAAAATAAGCACCAATGATTGTGGAAATACTTACCCGCTCAAATCCATGTGGATTGAATGTTGTGAAAGGACCAAACAAGTTGCAAATACCTTTTTGAAAATCAGCCTTACACACACAAAAAAACAACTTTTTTTTCCCACACACAACTTGGTAACACTTAACAGAGTAATATTTTTCTGTCAAGTCACGGCTTGAGAGTGCATTACATAACCATTTGAGATTGAGTATGGATTTTTAAAGCCTTTTATCGGTTATAATATAATTGTGTGCACATTTTAGCCAGTCTTCCCGCTGTGATGACCCTTTTTGATAAGAACCCAACACGTAGGATGACCCGCTGAGGTCGATCAACCCTACGCAGCCATAGATGAATATGCAGCCTTCCCAATCTGCAGACGCTTCAGTGTAGAAAAGTGTATTCTCTCGGGCTGGTTATTTTTGATGGGTCTGATGGATGCTGCATTAATGAGTTTCTAGTTGTCAAGGGCATTAACACGTTCTATCAATGCCAGAGACTAATCTGCATTAACTAACTCATGACTTTTTATCTCCATTAGCTTGCACCCCCACCAGAACCAGAGGTCCCAGCAGAGGTGTGTCCAACACATATTCGCCGTCCCTGCCAGCCTTGGCTGGAATGTGGGAATATGGGTTGTTGCAGTCAGTAGTTGATCGTCTCATACCATATCCTTACCTCATTGCATTGCAATAGCCTCTTTATCTCCACTTTGAGTCATCTCTGCCCATGCAAATGGGAAAGCAAAGCCCCACGCTGGCACACACCACACTTAGATCTTAACCCTTGATTAGTTTTCCCCCTCAGTATGGAAATATGCCAATAAGCTGACCTCTTTTTGGTCTTGCTGATTAAAGCGCAACAGTTGGGATCTGGTTGTCAAAACCCATTCATTTTCTCCACTGAGAAATTACCTGATAACACATGACCTTTCAAAACAAGCATACCATGAGCTCGGAGATATATGCTTCTGCAGAAGTCGCAGTTAGTGTGATTTCAGATATTTTTTTAGCCTTTTTTTAAATTATTTTCTGAGTTTTATTTTTAAATAAAAGTTTACTAACCAAATTCAACCAAACCAGTGTTTACTAACCAAATTCGGGATGAAATTCTGAAGAAAAATCCTCTATGGATCTTCCAATCAGAGAGGATGCTGTTACTATGGCGACGAAAAACATGCTCAAAGAATTCCACAGTGACCTGCCTCTCCCATGAAACACTGTTTCAAATTATGAAATCGACCCTTCGCCAGGAGTTTGATTGACAGGCCATCTGACCAATCATAACGCAGAATCTGTCATTTTGTCCGACAAACAAACCAGACAGGAGAGTAGATAAACGTCGGTGGACTTGAACTTGAAAAACGTTTTGTACTGATGTCTTTCCATGGTTGAAACAAGATACCTTCTGATTTTCATTCATGTTTATTTTGTGCTATAACCAGTAAAGAGGAAGAGATGATTGGTTCATGTGCCGCTTTAACTGAGGCGCTACATATTATAAGTAACTTGAGTTACGTAATCAGATTACTTTTTTCAAGTAACTAGTAAAGCAACGCATTACTTTTTAATTTACAAGAAAATATCTGAGTTACTTTTCCAAATAAGTAACACCAGTTAATTTGTTTTCCCATTTATTGATTGACAGCTCTCCTGTTTTTTGTTTTTTCATTGCTGAAGAGTGTTGAACTTTCTTCTCCTGCATCATATTCTTCATTCAATGCAGAATGGCAGCACAATTGAGAGGCTTGTTTGAGCTGCACCCTCTACTGTACAGATGTGAATTAACATTTCGTGCCATCTGAGGCTTATTCATTTCACTTTTGGTGTGAAAGGGCTTTTTACATTTGGCAAAAGTAGAACTTTTTATATTTATAAAAAAAAACAAACAAGCAAGCCCAGCCCAGATGAGTAACTAAGTAACATAATTAGTTACTTTTTTAGGGCAACGTAATATTGTAATGCATTACTTTTAAAAGTAACTTTCCCCAACACTGGTCATGACACATTAAAGAGCCACAAAATGATTTTATTGTTTACATTTCTTAAAAAAAAAAAAAAAAGACAAAATTTGAAAGCTGAGACTTTGTTTCAAACCAAAAGTAACCTGCTCTGTCTTGTCTGTCAATGTGTTGTCAGTGTCCTGTTTGCTCTGCGATGTATTTTTCTCTGCATGAGAACATGATGTGTGGCGTGAGAGTGCCATGGCTTGTTGGACATAGCAACAGTAACTAAGGAGGGTGGGTCTTTGCGAAGGGTCAATTAACTCAGCTTCCCTACACTTTTTATTAGTATGTTGAATTTAATAATAATAATAATAATAATAATAATAATATAACTTAAAATAACATAATAATGTATCTTTTCAACAATTTTTACATTCTACTGTCATATCTGTTTATCATTTGCAGTGATTCATGGGATGTGTAGTTTATTGCTTTATAAAAGATGTATACAGTCTTGTACTTTGTGACTTTTTCTCTGATTTATTTATTTATTTATTTGTCTGTGGAGAAACTGAACGAGGGAAAAACCTTCTGAAACCAAGGCTGCTGAAAAATAGCCTGTCACTGTTGTACATTTTGCATGTGCCCAAATATGTCTGTGTATATGACAGACAGGGAGAAAAAAGGACGAAAAGCAAATCTACTGCTTTACCAAGGCAGATGAGGGCATGGGCCGCAGTGTGTGTCAATAGTACACAGGATCAATCACATAATCTAGAGAAAAGTTTTCTCTCTCTCTCAGTCTCATTTCTCTCACTCATGGCTTACATTTCTAGCTTTGGCGCCCTGTGTGGTGCTTATGTAATTAACATGGTTTCATTCCCACTATTGCCGCTGTAGATGCACAACTATACAGACCGACCCAAAACAGATGGCCTGTAGAATGGGTTAGGGAAGTTTGACGCTGCCAAACAAACCTTCCTGTTGAGTTATTTATTAAAGGGCAGGGGATTCAAAAACAAATATTATGAAATGCATTATTTATTAGTTTTCCTGTTTTACCCCCTTTCCTACTTCCTTTGAGGGATCATCGTTTTAGGGTTTTATGGATAAACTAAAGCTCATGTAACTCTGCTCTGCCTGTCTGCTCCCACACACACTCACATTCACATACACATACACACACCATGCCTCTCCTTTAACTGCATGATGTAATATGCCCCACTTTTCATGCATGTCAAAATAGTGACTAATGTTCTCAGTCTTGACCCCTTTCTTTTTTTATGCTTGTCATTTTTCTTCCCTCCTTTTTGCTTTCTGCTAACTCGCGTCACTCAGGAGTTTGATCCAAACCAGCCCCAGAAGCAACTGGAGGATCAGAGAAGGGTAGGTAAAGAAACGGGGCATGTGACGCACCCCCTGGCCACTGCTTGAGCCACTCATTCTCAAACTCACCCTTCAAATCCTCCTGTCTGCTCCAAATGGGTGGAGGTTTCACCTAAAAAACCGGGATGACTATTTTTTTTAGTTTTAGGTTTCTGTTTAGGTTTGATGGTGGTGATTGATCTGTTTATAGGTGATAAGCATCTTGATATTGTGTTTGTGTGTTTCCATGGACTCGGGTTTGGGGTGTTTCGAGTGAGCAGTCGAGTTATGGTTATCTGTGTAATCTCTGAATTAGGATTAGTTTTAATTGGTGTGGTGTCTTGTATCCGAGGCCTCTGGTATTATTGAGGTCAGATGCGACTAATGAAAGGGATCTAGCATTATCAGATTCTGTCTTCCTTTCTGACCTCTTTCTGACTGTACTAATCAAACGTAACAGGACGAGGTAGGGATTGGTCTTGAGGAGCAGTTGAGTAGCATCCCACAAAGAAAAGGAATTGGGTAACACTTTACTTGAAGTCTGTTCATGTAACACATTATTGAGAATTTCAGTATAATTACTTATACATAATTTTCAATATAATTATATAATACACCTTTAGACAGTTATAAAACATACTGCATAACCTATTCATAGTTACACATTTGCAAAGTAAAGAATAATAAAGTTTATGCTTAAAAAATACAGTAAAAGCTGTAATGTTGTGTAATATTATTACAAACTAAAATAATTGTTTTCCATTTTAATATATTTTAGAATGTAATTTATTCCTGTGATGCAAAGCTGAATTTTCAGCATCATTACGCCAGTCTTCAGTGTCACATGATTCTTTAGAAATCATTCCAATATGCTGATTTGCTGCTCCAAAAACATTTCTTATTATTATCAATGTTGAAATAAGTTGTGCTGATTATTTTATTTTTTTTGTGGGTAAATATCTTTTTGTATTCTTTGCTGAATAGAAAGTTAAAAAGAAAATCATTTATTAAAATAGAAATATTTTGTAACATTGTCTTTACTGTCAATTTTGACCAATTTAAGGCACCCTTCCTGAATTAACATATTAATATTAACTATTAAAATATTACTAACCCCAAACTTGAACAATATACAAGCTTCAAGTTAAATGTTGGAAAACTGATTTTAATGTTCAAACTGTATTAAACTGCTGCAATATTTTGACCCCCAAACTTCATCAGGCTTTTCTTTTGTCTGATGAAGACTACATTGTCAAAATGTGATATTTACAGTTTTTTTTCCTATGATTTCTTCAACTAAAATGTTATCATAAATTCTGTGTTTCTCATTGACCACCTGTGGAAGTATATGTGTTTTTCTCCATAAAAAAACAACAATAATGTAATATCGAAACTCAAAAATCAATCAATAAATCAACAACCACATTCATGTCAAAATCTGTGTTTGTTTTCAATTATTTCTTTTTCAAATTCACCATTTGATGTCGGTCATGGTGACACATTGATGTTTGGTGATGATGAGGTATGTCATAATGCCCCTCACGTGACTCTGAACCCTTCACTGTTGCCAGGGTGAAGCTTTGAGGCAAGTTCTGGTGAACCGTTACTATGGCAACTTCAAGCCGGGAGGCAGGCGAGACAGTTTGACCAATTTCAGCAACGGGCCGCTCACCCCCGGCGGGCAGACCAAGACTCCTACAGGTTTGTGCAGCACCTTAAGTTTCTTATAAGAAATGGTACTAACTGGCCTTTTTATACATAGAAACCAACTTAATTTTGTAATTCTAAAGATGACTCCCTCCCCGACCACTTTTTTTCTCTATGCTACATGTCCTATATATTCCAAGTAATCGCTGTTGCCAGGCGACAAGAACATGGCACCCACACTTCCTGTGTGAATAGCCTCCAGACACACCTGCTTAAAAAAGTCTAGCAGGTGTGTTAAAGCAGAAATGTGATCCTGGAGCACAAAACCAGTCTTAAGTCGCTTGGGTATATTTTTAGCAATAGCCAAAAAAAAATTGTATGTCAAAATTATCGATTTTTCTTTTATGCCAAAAATAATTAGGATATTAAGTAAAGATCATGTTCCATGAAGATATTTTGTAAATTTCCTACCGTAAATATATCAAAACTTAATTTTTGATTAGTAATATGCATTGCTAAGAATTTATTTGGACAACTTTAAAGGCTTTAAAGTATTTAGATTTTTTTTTTGCACCCTCAGATTCCAGATTTTCAAATAGTTGTATTTCGTTCAAATTTTGTCCTAACAAACCATACATCAATGGAAAGCTTATTTATTCAGCTTTCAGATGATGTATAAATCTCAATTTCGAAAAATTGACACTTGAGACTGGTTTTGTGGCCCAGGGTCACAAATGTCTTTAGGACAAACTGACTGCAGATGATAAGAAGATTAGATTTGGTCAGTTTGACCCAAACTTAACAAAATGTCATTTTCTGCTGCACGTATACACAATTTAGATTTTATTTACTGCCATTTCATGCAAAATTGGTGACACATTTCATCAAAAATGCCTGTTCAGATTTTTAACACTGATTACAGTTTGATTTAGTTATAGTTCTTTACTGAATGATTAAATCTGAGATTTGGTCATCAATTGGTTGGATTTGATTTAATGATTTAATGAACTGAAAAAAAGGCAGCAATTATATGAGAAATGGACCTGTATTTGGACATAATTATAATTGATTATTTTGTTCCGTATTTAATTAAATATGTTTTCAGTAATTGTGTTAACATGCACATTAAAATTCTGACTAATATAAAAATATTGTCATATTGTCATTTATGTCATATAAATGCATTGACCTGATTAAGCCAATATTCCAGTTTCTGGTAAGATTGGTTAATGTTCATAAAATAACTACCATTTATCTGACCAA
Organism: Sinocyclocheilus anshuiensis; assembly: GCF_001515605.1. Classification (NCBI taxonomy): domain Eukaryota; kingdom Metazoa; phylum Chordata; class Actinopteri; order Cypriniformes; family Cyprinidae; genus Sinocyclocheilus; species Sinocyclocheilus anshuiensis. The sequence goes on along the minus strand of NW_015539898.1, from coordinate 1,647,101 downwards.
AAATACAGTAAAAACTAATATTGTAAATTATATTGACAGTATTATTAAAATAAATATTTAGAATATTTTTGAAATAAATATTAACATATTTAAGTAAATGTTTTTAAATAAATGTTTTAAATCATTTTTCATTTTAAAATGCATTTTATTCCTGTGATGGCAAAGCCACATTTTCATATGCTGATTTGGTGCTCGAGAAACATATTATATGACTTTATATTAAATGTTAACCTTATTATAATCAATGTCGAAAACGGTTGTGATATTTTATATTTTTGTGGAACTGTGATACACTGTTTTTGCAGGATTCTTTGATGAATAGAAAGTTAAAAAGAACAGTCAGCAGGCAGTCGAGGGGAGATGAGCCTGGCTGAAGTGCAGTGTCATCTGGATAGAGAGGGTGCGTCTGACCTGGTCATTGACCTCATCATGAACGCCACAAGTGACCGAATCTTCCAGGAAAGCATCCTGCTGGCCATCGCTCTGCTGGAGGGAGGAAACCCTGTCATACAGGTGAGATGAGCTCTCACTTCTCACTTCCATTTGAGTTACTCCTGTTTTACACATTACAAGAATAAGTTTAGCTTATTATTCTAATATTATGTTATTAATATTTATAATATAATATTTATTATTTGATATTCTCCTTTTAATCTACAATATAATATCTAAATTAATATTTATTAGTATATTTATTTTATACATATCTTTTTTTATTTATTTTTATTTTATAGTAGTTTTGTTTATTTTGTTATGTTTTTGAGGGGTTGTTTTTATGCCTTACATGAGCTGAGCCTCTGTTCTGCTTTTAAAACTCTAATGTCATGTGCAAAGACACAGTGAATTCAGATACTGTAGTAAACAATGATGGCGTCACAGAGACGATGTGGCACTTGTGTCAGCTGAGCCAGAACAGAATGACCATGTGAAGCATATCCAGAACCATTATCTGAATTGGTGTTTTGATGCAAGGTGGGGTTTTTGCATATCTCATATCTGCATAGGAAAGCCGTGTCCTTTCCTTTGAAATGCAGGGCATCCTCCCTTGGTGCAAAACAGGAAGAGGGAAGGAGCGCATGCATTGAATTGAGATAAGAAAACACCAATGAGGTCTCTGCAGGCGGGACAGTTAGCTCGGGTCACTGAGGAGTCAGTGGGTAAACTGAAGAAAACAGAAAGAGCTTGGAGACACCGATAGAGACAAAATGAGAGAGGAACTGAAGGAGTGCATAGAGGCTATTTTCAAAAATAACAACTTTCTTTTTAATGAATATATATTTATAGTAGGTTAAACTTACTAAAGTAGGCATTATTAGTAAGTACAGTAGTGTACTATAGTATCACATGCCCTCAGTTATGCTTGTCACATGACCTCATGAAGCTGCATGTGTAATTTATTGTTGCCTATATATCATATTGGAAACAAAAATGGGGATTTTAAATTTTTGATGTGTTTATTTTGTTTTGTTTTTAAAAGCTTCTTTATATTTGGCAGTTTGATCAAATAATAAGTCAAGTAAAAGTTTTGGAACCAAAAAATATTTGGCTTGTATCATTTTTCAATCGAGTTCAAGTTTATTCGTGTAGTGCTTTTGACAATACATACTGTTTCAAAGCGGCAAATGCATGTTTCACGTTGCAATGCATGTTTATTTGCAATATTTTCATCACTGAAAATGGAAGTTCACATTTAACACATTGCATTCTGGTAAACATAATTATTTTAGCATAATTGAGATACTATGGTAGTTTTTATATTTTGAATTAGTTTTTATTTTTGTATTTTCCATTTTCATTTTAATTCAAGTTAAAGGTTTAGTAATTTTTGTTTTAGTAATTTAGTAAAAAATAGTTTTTGTCATTTTTAGTATTTTTTTTTTTTAAATGTCGATATAGTTTATTTCAGTTTTAGGTTTAGTTATTTTAGTACATCAAATTAAATTAAACTAAAATGAGAAATGTTGTTTTGTCAACTACCTAAAATAAAATAAAAAGCTTAAGGTTTTATATATTTTATTTCAGTTATTTATTTCAAGTATTATTTTATTTTATTTTTTTAGTTAAGAAAAATAACCCAGCTTAAAAAAATACTGCACATTTTGGCAAAAGTTTTATTTCAGTTATTTATTTCAAATATTATTTTATTTTATTTTTTTATTTTTTTAGTTAAGAAAAATAACCCAGCTTAAAAAAATACTGCACATTTTGGCAAAAATAGTAATCTGTATATTTTATGTGTACAGAAAAAGTGCATTGTCTGATAATATGTTATTCAGTGACACTAAGGCAAAGCGAGTGCTCAGATCGTCAATTGGAGGCAGTCCAGTTCAGAGCAGGGCCACACGTCACTGTCTGCAGACACCCAGCCAGGGGTTTTACGGGTGCAGTGTGGTTGCTATGGCAACCTGGCAAATTGCTAGGCTCGATGCGCGGTTGCGCATGGACGGGAAGGGTGATGTACGGCAACGGAGACAGTCAATGTCAAAGAAGGGATGGCTGTTCCGATTGTAGAGCAATTCGATTTCCCGGACTGGCAGGGCTGGTTTCTGTGCTCACGTATGTGTTTTGCGTGGGTGCTTTTGTAAATAGGCGCGTTGCATAATCAGCCCTGCTATTAGCATAGGCATTCTACTTGATGATACTCCGGCTTCCCAACAGGAACACGTAGAGGCGCTCACATGACTAGATTACATAAGCCAAGCCCATGGTGAATAATGCAGAAAACACTCTTGACAATTCGGTGTCTGTGCTAAATGGGTCAATGTGTTTTTTTCTGACAATGTGCCACCTTTGTTTACCTTATAAAGGTTAATGGGGTGAATATAAACTAAACCTGTCAAGAATATGCTTGGGTCATATTTCACCTCAAAATCAAATGAAAATAAGTCAAATAATTATTTTGCACGAAAATGAAACCTGTATTTAGGACTATTTTAAAATGACTTACATAAATGCATTAAATGCATCATTTTGTTGTTGATATTTAAAGGAACAATTCACCCAAAAATGAAAATTCTGTCATCATTTACTCACCCTCGAATTGTTTCAAACCTGTATGAGTTTATTTCTTCTGCTGAAAACAAAAGCAGATAATTTGAATAATATAATATAATATGCTTTATACAATTTTAGTCTTTATCCCAAACAAACCCACAACAGACTAAGAAATGTATGTATTTAGTTACAATCATTACAAATAAATATAAAAAAGAACTCAATAAACTTAAGAACATTAAATAAAGTTATAGTTTAATTTAATTAAATTAAACAATAGAAATAGTAAATGAAATAAATAAAAAAATTATTAAATATTATAAGATAAAAATAAACAGTTAAATAACACAATCAAAGATACCAGGAAAATTACAGTTAACAACTGTAAACACTGTTACTCCCAACAGAGTGAATGTATCATAGAAAAATATGATTATATGGCCAGACATAGAAATATTTATGTTGACCTCTAATTGAATATTTTATCTTTTCCAAGTGCAAATGCAACATTTAAATACCGAAGCCAATGCACTGCTTTAGTAGGATACAATGATCATTTATTACAGTCAGCATAAAGACAATACAACAATCATGATCTATAAATGCCATGTAATGATATACTGTTAGTGTTTTCACATTGCAGTGATCAGAATTATATTTTTCACATTATGATAATTAGAATTGAGGGTGGAAATGTGTTTAATTTCAATTAAAAGAATTTTACAGTGCATAAAAAAATCTATAATGGTCCTAAAATAGAATCTCTTTTTATTCTTGACACGCTATATGAGATTCACTCAACGATTCTTTAATTCCCGATAACATGTTACAAACCTGTTGCGCTTGTCAGCATCAACCTCAGTGCATTGGGTTAGATTGGTTAAGCATTCTTGCAGCACTAAAAGGGTTTTGTGGATAACCTGCATGACACATTTGAAGCCGGTTTGCAGAGTCATTTGGGTGTCTTTTGAAGGATGTGAAGAAACCACATGAAAGAAAGAGAGAACTGGGGGTAGTCTGCACTTTAAATGTGTATGTGTGTGTGCGGGGTAACATTCTGTTGTGTTAACAGGGGATTTACTGAGTTTACTCATTGTAAATCAGCTTCTTTTAAGAGGATTTATTCTGCTGTCCTCTGCTACACCTTTCTCAGTAAATGCTCTCGGTTTGCACGTTCTCAAACTCCAGATTCACTTCATTTTACAACATCTCTAGGCCAAAATTACAGCCAGAATCTAATTAAATAAACAAGAAGCCTATTTTAGGTTATTTATTTATTTATTGCATTGTGACATATTATATTTTATTACATTGTTATATATTTTATTTTATATATTTATATATGTTTTATTATTTTATATGATTAAATAATTATATCATAATTAAATTAGTAAATTGTTTTCTGCATCATTTAAATACTTCTAATTAAAAATAATATTGCAGTGAAAGGTGTATGTATTAATTAAAAATAAATTAACACACAATTAAAGCAAAATTTAAATGAAATGAAAATAATGAAAATAATGCCACACTTTAAAAAAATAAAATGTAATTCCTCAAATATGGGGAATATAATTGTAACTTCTCATTTCTATTTTGAGGTCAGATGTAACCCAGACATGTTTTCAGGAGATTTCAAACATAAAAATTTGTGAATTCAGTTTGTATTTTGGAGATGCTTCTTTTCCCTAAAGCAAGTCAGTAAGCGCAGCATTGTCAGCATGACATTGATGAAAGGAGCCATGTGATTGGATGACTGTACTGACTGGCCTGCTTTGGATGCAGAAGTGAAACGGGCCGAACAGCGAACCCTGGGTTTGTGGATTTGGTTTGACGTATTATGCAAAGAATGTGCAGGCAGATCAAGGAGTAATTCTAAGCAAGGATGCTCTTGCTGATGTAAGTTCTTTGGTTACTGTAACGTGAGATATTTTGGCACAGGGTTTTTCAATCCTGATTGATAGATGGTCAGGCAGGTTGATAATTGGCTTAATGCTGCAAAACTATTCTCATGAAAAGAAGAAAGATATCAACTTTAAAGCTCCTCATTAGAGCCATACAAGTGGTCTTTTGTGGCACTGAGCGAATCTGAAACATATCAGAGGATGAATCGCATTACTTTGACTTGCATAATATGTCCTGGTTCATGCACAGAGAGGCATTTGTTTGGAAGCTGCACAACAGCACAAGCCAATTCCCCTCCGCAATTTGTTTGTTTACAAAGGTTTTCTGGGTCGTCAGGATAACACATTCTGTTACCAGGGAGAGGGATAAAGAGGGATGGAAGCTGAGGAGAGAGACAGGTAATGGAATGAATAATAGGGAAGCAGATAGATTATGCAAAACTTGAGGGCAGAGCGAGCGAAGCAGGCAGAGAGTACGGGGAAGTGTGTTGGTGAACACAAAGAGAAGTGGGACAGGGCAGACCACACGCTGTCTAGCCTCCCCAACGTCCAGATCTGTGTGGAAATGTGTATCTGTATAAGTGTGTACACTTGCTCATGGCTGTACCGCATGCCTAATATGGACCGGCTACTACAATACAGTAAGAACAAGGGACTTTCCCAAACAAGAATATTGTGCAAGGCTGCTTTTGCATGGGCAGTGCCGGTCAGTGGCACTAAATTTTGTCGCTGTGCACAAACTGACCTGGGCAACGAGATTCATCTCGCTCCATTTAGCCCTTGCCGTTTGTTTCAGCAGTTTCAGCAAAAGCCTGCGATTGTATTTTTTTCACTCATTTGTTATGGTGATATGTTATTTAATGTTATGATGAAAAGAGCTGAGAGGCTGTCAAAAAGATATTCCAGTTTGTTTTTGTTCAGTATAATTTATACATTTATTAATATAAACGGTAGCACTTTACAATAAGGTTCATTAGTTAACATTAGTTAACTACTTTAGTTAACATGAACTAAGCATGAACAATACTTCTACAGCATTTATTAATCTTAGTTCGTTAATTTCAACATTTACTAATGCATTATTAAAATCAAACGTTGTGCTTGTTAATATTAGATAATGCACTCTGAATTAACATGAACTAACAATGAACGACTGTATTTTCTTTAACTAACGTTAACAAAGTTGCATAAATACTGTGATAAATGTATTGTTCATTGTTCATTCATGTTAGTTAATACATTAACTAACGTTAACTAATTGAACCTTATTGTAAAGTGTTACCATATAAACTACTCTTCAAATAAGAACGTTTTGTTTTTTAAAGAAATGTATACTTCAATTCAGAAAGTATGAATTAGATTGATCAAACGTGACAGTAAAGACTCTGACATTGTTAAGGAAATTAATTAAATACATTGCTGAAAAATGTATTTCCACAAAAATATTAAGCAGTATGATAAAAATGCTGAAAATTCAGCTTTGGCATCATATAAGTAAATTAGATGCATCTGTGATGTTTATTTAATGTTTTTTTTTTTTACAATTTAAATAATATTTCATTTTATTTTATTTCTTTTATATGATATTTAATCTTTTTGTAAATGTACAACACTGTGCTTTATAAATAAACTTTGATTTGATTTACAAAAAAAAGATATTTTATGAAATGATTGCCATCTGATCAATTAAAAAATTGACAGCTTCATTGCTGTATGATATTTTTATATGCATCATTAGTCACCAATTCTAATGGCGATCACCTTCAACACCTTAGCATTGTCGTGCCTAACTTTGCACCAGCAAACAATTCAATTTAAATGTCATTTTTAAATTAAATTAAACATTTTAATTATATTACTTTTTTTAAAGAATTGTTTAATCTAGTTTAATTTTAAAATCTCAAAATTTGCATTTGGCACGACTAGGCCTCAAGTCTGCGTTGATCATTGCTATTCCTAAACCACCCACCAGAGTCATCTGAAAGTCTCAGGCTGCCATTGAAAAATGATGAGGTCACAGGATACACGAGATCCAATTTCACACACTTGAAGCGGCCCACAATGAACTGAATAGATATAATTAGAGAGCATGGAAATAATCATCCTGAATTATGAATCCATTGGCGCTCAGCTCAAATACAGGCCTGTATTCTTCCAGCTCTATACTGTAAAACCTCCAGGGCAGACAGAAGTCGGAAGGGCAGACGGGACTTCATCTGTGGTGAGTAATGCTCAAGTAGGAGTGGGAAGGAGCGAGAGACAGCGAGAGTACAGTGCAGAAGCAGAGTGTGTGAGAACAGCAGAGTTCTGGATGACCCGTGACGGAAGCCTGAGAGCTATTCACACAGACGTCTCCCACTCTATGACGTCAGCGTGTGCATGCCTCTGTGACAGAATGATGTAAAATACTCACATCAAACATTCAAGAAGATCATATATATACTCACAGAGCCAAAGTCCATTTATAAATAGACGGTCATTAATAATCAACCTGTTTTTATGCAGCATCTCAAAGATTGCGCAAGGGAGTGGAAAACAAACACAAGGCCACCATGAATTTGCCATTAGGGTTTTTTTTTCCTGTCATTGATTATTATTGGATACGTTTTCGGTGAATTGCATGGGTCAAATTTTATTTTTTTGAGTGCAAAAACACAATGCTGTTGATTAGTTGAAATTATTATTTTATTATTATGCAAGCAGAAAGCAAACCGCAGAGTGAAATGAGAAATGTGTAAAATTGGCTGCAGAGGACAAAGATAATTGAAGTAGCTTACCCATCATTATACGAAAATATCTGACTATAGAATGTCACGACTGACCAATCAGAATCAAGTATTCCAGACACCCACATCTTAAAGGGATAGTTCTAGTGTTGTTAAATATAGTGTTGTAAAATATTCATTTAGTCATTATTTACTATATCCAGCAAGGTAAACCAAAAGATTGAAGGGTGATTCTTACAAAAACTGTATTTTCTGCAAGCTTATTTCAAGATAAATTTAGATGTTTCATGTTATTGATACATTTGTGTACACCAAAGCACACATTAAAAAAATAATTCATAGTGTATAGTGCAGCAGACAAGTCGAGTTGCGAGTTGAATGATTCACTGAAAACGCAACGCGAGTCTCTGTTCTCTCTGCCATCTCTGATGTATCAGCCTGGTTTTCTTTACATTAGCGCTGTTTTGGACTGATTGTTTGAATGCATTCGCTTACTGGATCATTGGACTGAAAACTTTCCTGGAGTTTAGTGGCTTAAAGTGATCTGAAGGCAAATAGAGAAGTGAAATCGAGTAAAAGGTTTACAGTAGAAATTGTGCTTCAGTAATTTTGTGTTAATTGTGTTTAACTTATTTTAAACGTCTTAAGGATTTTTGAATTAATCACATGCATTAACGCATTGACATATTTATGTAGTGTGAAGTCTGATGTTTGAGAAAATATAAAGGGTCACTAACTTTGTCAATTCTTTCACTATTTTTTTTTAAACATTTTTACATAACTGTACTGTAAATTTGTCCTATGTGACATAGCAAAAATTAAGAAACCTCTTAATAATATACAAATAGCATGAGAGAGATATATATTCATTGTTAGACGATTAATTTCATATAGTGTTATTTATTTAATAAATGACTTGACTTGTTGGACATTTTCAAGACAAACTTTGTTGTCATCCGTTCAAAACGGCTGAAAATTATACCATTTTAAGATGAGTGATGATTCTATCTCCCCTACTGCATTAATCAACTGTTTTATAAAACAAATCTGTGGTTCTTTTATGTGTGTCACACTAAAGGACAGAAATGGTAGTTATTGCTTTAAAGAGAAGGTGAGAAGTATTACATTAAAGTATTTCTATTTAACTTTGAACAGAGCTGGGTAGTAACTGATTACATGTAATCTGGATTATGTAATCTGATTTCGTAATCTGATTAAGTACTTGTAATTAGATTAAATTACATTTTAAAATACTCATAATTAGACTACAGTTTCTTTTTTATTGATTACTTGATTACATATTATTCACACAATAGCAATAAATTATTCATAATGTATTGATTCTCCCTAATTCCTCTTTTTCATCTTTTAAAAGTTCTTTCTAAAATAGCCTATCGCTTATATACACTCAGAAAGTCTTCCAGTTTTGTGGACATTGACACAGATCAGTCATCAGTCAGGTGGCTACACAGCATTTGACCGCTGGATTTACAAAATCAGTTCAGGTTTAAGAAGTGTTTTAACATTGCATCAAATACTGATGAACATGTTAATTAAAGATTATTTAACCATGTATTACTGTGTCATTGGAAGGCTTTTGTCTTTCAAACCCATTAAAATGAACAAATTAATGTTATGTCTTCTTTACATGTAATGCAGGCATTTCTAAACTTTTTGTCAGCTAAATTTCTTTCACCTGATATATTTACTTGAAGTTTACTTGAGATTTTAAAATAAATATTTTAATATTTTTTTGCATGTTCACGGTTCTATGACGGTGGTTAATGGTGACCTGACATGCAGATAAACAAATAAAATATTTCATTTTTTTAGTAAGCGTTGTTGTTATTTTAAAATCATTTATGATTTATTAAAATGATTTATTTTAATTTTACATTTTTATGATTTAATTCATTATTAGCTTTTCATTAAACTCACGAACCCCTGCAGTTCCTTTAAGAAGCTTAGTTTGGGAAACCTTGATGTAATGTTTAATTCACTTCATGATGTTAATAACAAATAATATATTTTCTTCCTCTTTGTTTTTTTTTAATATCAATATGGTACAAGATTATCCTATTCAAATCAATATGATAAACGAGTTAGGTCAAAAGTAATCAAAATGTAATCTGATTATATTACCTAAAATGTGTAAAATAATGGATTACGTTACTAACTACAATTTTTTCATGTAATTTGGAATCAGCAACTTTATTTTATATTATACTTTTCATCAACAAAATTCGGCTAAATATGACTGATATTCAAACTATATTCATTAAGATGTGAATTAATTTTTTTAAAGTATATGGCTACTCTTTTTAAGGCATCATTTTGATTGTATTTACTTTCTGCATTGTTCTCTAGGATCTCCTGCCTTCTGTGTGGAACCCTGTTCATTTCTGTGTCCTCTCTCTCCCTCAATTCTTTCTGACTCAAAAACAAAGTATCGCATTTTATACTTATTTTCATGACACTTTATAACAGTACAAGCAAAAACATCAGAAAATAGTTTAATTAATGTAATTATTGCATTTAAGAACACTGAAAATGTAAAAAAATAATAAAAGGAGTTAAACAAATCTTATTTAATTATTTAAAATGCTTCTTAAAGAGGCCTTGTCCTCTTGTGTGACGTCTTTGTCCTCATTATCTGTCACGCCAAAGGATGTTTCAGCCTTTTGTGTCAGTTTATGACCTTGTTATTTCTAGCTAACCTGTAGTTAGCAGATAGCAAGACACATTTGCATAATTTTCCATGATTATGTAGTTAACATACGCTTTAAAAATATATGGATGGAAAACATTATTTCCATTTACTAAAATAGACACTTGTAAAATTATGCCTGAGGTATTTATTAACATGTTTATGCTTTTCTTTTTAATTGATAAAAGTTGCAATTTATTGAACCATGCTTGAGACTAGGGCTGCACGATATATGGTTTCAGCATCGATATCGCGATGTGTGCGCCCGCGATAGTCACATCGCAGGATGTGCGATGTTTAGTATATAGGTGCATCTCAATAAATTAGAATGTCGTGGAAAAGTTCATTTATTTCAGTAATTCAACTCAAATTGTGAAACTCGTGTATTGATCACGGTCGTTAAGCAACGGCAGACGCTACGAAAGTGCAAGCTCCCGAGCGCTTTGGAAAGAAGGAGAAAGTGGCGCGACTGGCGTTTTCCATGCGTTTTTAGGCGCGACATGTGAACGGCCCCAAAGTCTGTTTACACTGGACGCGACAAAGCGACCGTTGCCAATCACTTGAACTTTGTGTCAGTACGTCATAAAGAGAACGCGACATCAGTTTACTGTCGGGGATATGTTGTGCCGTGCCGCATCCAGTGTAGACAGACAGCATCACTGATTATAATGGGTTCATTGTATTTTGTCGCGTCGCGCTGCGCCGCTCGCGTCCGGTGAAGACACGGTGAGAGCCACGCAGATGCACGTGAACACTAATTTCTGTTCACTTCTGCTATTTGTGCCTGAAATAGCCTACTGTGCTCTGCAAGTATCCTTGTAAACGCAGTTGCTTATGGCTTAGGTCAGTGTTTCCCAACCTTTTTTTAGTCGCGGCACCCTTTGGAAATTTTAACAAACTTGTGGCACCCTACAAAATTAA
>NW_015539898.1:1634791-1635658 GCF_001515605.1 Sinocyclocheilus anshuiensis | reverse complement strand
GTAGACACGGTGAGAGCCACGCAGATGCGTGTGAACACTGAATTCTGTTCATTTCTGCGTCTATTTGTGCCTGAAATACTGTGCTCTGCAAATATCCTTGTAAAAGCAGTTGCTTATGGCTTAGGTGAAGGGAAACAAGTGAGAAAGAAAACGGATGTGTAATAGTACATTTGGTTTACAGCAGTTTAATGTTGCTTTCTGAGGTTATGAATGTTTAATGAGGCTTTCTGTGTTATGAATTTTAATCAAACAACAAAACACAAAGAAAAATCACGTTTGTAGCTTTAACACAGATTTATTAGATTTATACAGTGAAGACTATGCAGTGTTATTTTACATTTGATTATTCAATTTCTGTACCTGAATACTGTTAGACTTACCAGAAAAATATAAAGCACAGCTTATTTCATTTGTATCTTTGTTCTGTTATATTTATCTATGCTTGTAATTTGTTTATTTCCTATGCTGATTTACTCGCCTACAAAATCACCCCAATCATTGATTCGTTTTTTTTCTAAATAAACTATTCAAGTCATGTGGTGATTTTTGTTTTCATATCGCAATATATATCGCAGAAAAATAAAAAATTGCAATGTGAGTTTTTTTCCAATATCGTGCAGCCCTACTTGAGACAGTCACACCATAGGACAATTTTGAGATTTGGCTCAAAAATTAAAAAAATCGAATAACAAGGCAGCTTTTATAACAACAGATCCATGCAGGACAAAGAAGTGTTTAATCATTTAATGCTTTTTAAAAAGTTGCAATACTAATTATACATTTTTATCTTGTGTGTGTACAGTATATATATATATATATATATATATATATATATAAATGAAAATAAACAAAATAATAAAAATAATT
>NW_015539898.1:1630904-1634713 GCF_001515605.1 Sinocyclocheilus anshuiensis | reverse complement strand
AATCCTAAGTAATTTAAATAATTTACTCACCCTTTTTTGTGGTGTGCTTTTGTTGTTTTGGATCCAATTTACTTTAATTTTAATTTTAATTATTTAAACTTTATTCAAAATATCATCTTTTGTGTTCCGTGTACTTTTCTGTTGCGTTCAAAAGAAAGTAAATCATACAGGTTTTGACATTTTCACATTTGGGTGAACTATCCCTTGAAGCATTCTTATTTGGCTGTACAACATTGTGCTGCATCTTAGTCTGTTTTAAAAAGAGAAAGTGACACATTCATTTGAATGCAGGAGATGTGCCACGTGCATGTTACCGGCACAGGTGTGCGCACGTATGGCTCGGCGATTTCCTGAGAAAAGTATAAATAGAAATGTGTTCCCGGCTCCTGGGAGAGGAAAGAAGGGTCTCCATCCTTGAGCCTTAGAAACTGGCCCTCAGATTGGGATCCAAAGTCCCAAGATCCAAAGATTTTTTTATTGTAGTTGTCATCATCTGCTCAGGTTCTGATTCGTGGCTGCATTTTGAACCTCATCATTGATGTTTAAAAGACAGGAGATGCAGAAGAATGACAATATTACACTTTTGAACTCAAAACCTTGGCTCTTCCTATAGTCAGGCCTGTTATGTAATGTTGGAAAAATGGCGTCAGGTATAGCGGGACACAAACTCAAACTGGAGGACTCCTCTCGAGGTTTCAGGTCACACCCCGCACCTGTCGCCTGCCACATAAGTGCACGCACCTCGGTTAAACATTAGCTTTTGACCTACATAACAAACACCCAATGTGTGTGTGTGTGAGTGGGAAGTGTGTTTGTTAATTCCATGACCTATAAATATTTACACACTTTGTCAGACTTTGTCACGGTCTGTGTTGTCCTTGGAGATGTTCTGTGCACTTGAAGTTAGACGTGTGCATAGCTCTGTTTTTGCCCACGGCCCTCTTGGTTACTGTAAACTCCAAACAGCCCCTCAAGACACGAGCAGACACACACGAGCGTAATGAAGAACAACAGGTGTGGGTGCTATTACTCTAGGCATGTGAGAGTGTGTCTAAAGCTGACCTCGGCTGTATTTACATCCAGCTTATTTAACCCTGTAAAGCCTGACATGAAATAATAGTCAGGAAAAAAAACAAAACTTTTATTTAAAAAAAGTTTGTTTATTGAAAGGCTATATATATATATATAAACAAAGTTTTGATTTTTTTTCTTTGAGTATCATATTTGATACATCAGGCTTTTATGGCTAATATACAGTATGATATAGTAAAATATGTATCTTATACTCTAGGAGGAAGAAATACCTCCAGAGGCCTTAGGTTTTATTCAGAGGCATAAACTGAGCAAAAAACACCACACATAGAATAAAAACGAACACGTTCATTTTTATTCTATGTGTGGAGAAAATAAAATCTGTTGGAAAAGAAATTGTATAAATGAAAATAAATCAGAAAAATAAATTACAACATAATATAGAAAAAACTGCTATGTAAAAAAGATCATCAAATGCATATAAATATCAGTTGTCACTCTTAAGTCTTCCAATAATGTCTTAGTAATATGATATTTAAATGTTTAGTTTTATGATCAAAGCTCTGTAGTTTTTTTGTTTTGTTTTGTGGAGGCCAAGCATATAATGCAATGCAATATGATGATGACAAAAGTTGTATATTTGATATTTTAACATGATTTTTTAAAATAAATTATGTATGGATAATCAAGTAAACCTATTATGCTTCAGTCCAGTAAGTGTTCATCTTGAAAAATAAGTAAAAATTTTGCAACATGAACCACGACTTGAAGGTGGATGTTTTTTTAATTATACTGAAAGGCCTTTTATTTGCTAAAAAAAGTATAAGGTATCAATCAGACGACAGAAAGCATGTAGTAGATTCAGTTCTGATCATGTTGATAATTTAGAGGCCTTAGAAATTTGCGTATCAAATATAATACAGTAGGCTTTATAGGGTTAACCCCCTCTCCATCTCTTATTATCATGGTCTTCCTCATGTGGCATCTTTAGTGCTCTCTAATGGATTTAGTAAGTGCACTTAAAATCCTTAAGTTGATGCTTCTATATGCGTGTCGTATTGCAGACTTTCCTTCAGCTGCTGTTGAGAAACTGCTGTTGAAGTGTGAAGGACGTGCTGTGTAGCGGTCCATCGACATCTCCCCGCATCCCCAGCCGCCGCCGAGCGAGCCGTTCCCGTGGTTACCAGGGCGGGTGGGCACGACGACGGCATTGATTGAGCTTGCGCTTATAAATAGATCTTGCATAACATCCTCTTGTTGATGCCAAGAGCTCAGATAGACGAGAAGGGGACGGGGGGTGGAGGCGGTTGCTGCTTGACCTTTTGATGCTGCTATTAGGGAACTGCGGCTGCCCACATTCACCTGCCCATGCAGAGTCTACTTCCTGCCAGGCTATGGCTGGTCACCTTGCCTGGATAGACTTGGATGTATAACAAGCTGAGTGACTTGTAGAAGATACGATGGGTTCGAGGCGTAAGACAGGCCTTGAACATGGATTAGATGATAATAAAAGGCAATATCATATATTTAAAAATGTAATTTATTCCTGTGATGTAAAACTGAATTTTCTGCATTACTCCAGTCTTCAGTGTCACGTGACCCTTTGATGATTTGCTGCTCAAGAAACATTTCTTGTTATTATCAGATGTTGAAAAAAATATTTATTTGCAGTAGAAATCTTTTGTAACATTATAAATGACCAATTTCATGTAGGAGTTTGTCCTTTAAGTCACCAGCTCGTGATACAGCCTCTTGTTAATTTCTCACATGCATTATGAAGACCCATGTGCGCTTGTGTCATACAGCACATAAAGGTCAGGCAGAAGTCAAGCATGTCTGTTAGAGCACCGAACTGATCGCATGTGGCTTGTACAACATTGGAAACTCTTACATCGATTCCAGCTGTGCAAATAACATAAGATTCACAACACTCCAGTACCAATATTCTTAAGTATTCAGAAGAGACAGCAATAGTTGATTAATTTAATTTCAGTTATATTATGTATACTTAAATTATTATTAACTATACATTTATTTGTTTTTATTTATTTGATATATTTATTTGTTTATTTATTCATTTATTTCTACAAATGTTTTTATTTTTTGCATTTATTTTTTATTTTTTATTTTAATATTTGAATAATTTTAAATTATATTATATTATGTATATTTAAATTATTATTAGTTATAGATTTATTTGTTTTTTATATTTTTATTTTTTTATAACAATTTATTTATTGTTTTTGATTTATTTGTATATTTATTTGTTTATTTATGTATTCGTTTATTTTTCTACAGTTTTATTTCTGCATTTATTTTATTAATTATTTTTGATTTTAATTAATTATGAATTATATTATGTATTTTTAAATTATTATTAGTTATACATTTATTTGTTGTGTATTTTATATATTTATTTATTTTTATTTTTTTTATTAATTAATTTTGTATATTATTCAATTTAATTTTGAATTACATTATATTATGTATATTTAAATTATTATTAGTTATACATTTATTTGGTTTTATATTTTTTACTTAATTATACATTTATAAATTATAAATTATATTGTTAATTATACATTTATTTGTTATTTTATTTTATATATTTATCTTTACTTTTAAACTAACAGTATAGCTATAATATATTTTAAGTTGACTTCAGCTGAGGCTAAGAAGTTCAGCTAAATGTTAATAATAATGGCTAATCAGAATCAGAATGAGCTTTATTGCCAGGTATGTTTACACATACGAGGAATTTGTTTTCGTGACAGAAG
>NW_015539898.1:1625089-1627830 GCF_001515605.1 Sinocyclocheilus anshuiensis | reverse complement strand
AGGTCAGATTTGGTAGCTGAGCTGAACCAGACAGTTATAGAAGTGCAGAGGACAGATTCAGTGATGGCGGAGTAGAACTGTTTCAGCAGCTCCTGTGGAAGGTTGAACTTCCTTAGCTGGAGAAGGAAATACCACCTCTGCTGGGCCTTTTTCACAATGGAGTCAATGTGAGTGTCCCACTTTAGGTCCTGAGAGATAGTGGTGCCCAGGAACCTGAATGACTCAACTGCAGTCACAGAACTGTTCATGATGGTGTGTGGAGGGAGAGCAGGGGGGTTCCTCCTGAAGTCCACGATCATCTCCACAGTTTTGAGCGTGTTGAGCTCCAGGTTGTTGAGACTGCACCAGACAGCCAGCTCTTTAACCTCCTGACTGTAAGCAGACTTGTCACCGTCCTGAATGAGGCCGATGAGTGTGGTGTCGTCTGCAAACTTCAGGAGCTTGACAGAGGGGTCTTTAGATGTGCAGTCGTTGGTGTAGAAGGAGAAGAGCAGTGGGGAGAGAACACAACCCTGAGGAGACCCAGTGCTGATTATACGGGTGCTGGATGTGTATTTTCCCAGCCTCACTAGCTGCTGTCTGTCTGTCAGGAAGCTGTTGATCCACTGACAGACGGAGGTGGGCACGGAGAGCTGAGTTAGTTTGGGCAGGAGGAGGTTTGGGATGATAGTGTTAAAGGCCGAGCTGAAGTCCACGAACAGGATCCTCACATAAGTCCCTGGTCTGTCTAGATGTTGCAGAACATAATGCAGTCCCATGTTGACTGCATCATCCACAGACCTGTTTGCTCTGTAGGCAAACTGAAGAGGATCCAGCAAGGGTCCAGTAATGTCCTTCAGGTGGGCCAGCACCAGTTTTTCAAAAGACTTCATGACCACAGACATTAGAGCCACAGGTCTGTAGTCATTAAGTCCAGTAATAATAATGGCTTTGCAATGCAAGCATCATAGAGAACTTTAACAAACATTAATTATTAATTATTGTTCTTATAAACCAGTCTTAAAATGCAACATTCAGTTTTATACAATATGTTTCAGGGGTCCCTGTTCCGTCTTTTTATCCACTAGGGGGTCATCGGCCTGAAAAACCTCGAAGACTCATGTCTAACACCTGGAAAACACTTTCCATGCTTATTTTCCCAACCTTTCCACTGTTTTGCTGTTTTCCTGCATGTGCGTCATATGGCAGTCAGGTGTTGACATGTTTACTGCGGCGACGCAGCTGATGTGGCCGTCTTGTTTACAAGAGCAGTCATGAGACTTGCACATTTGAATGCCGTAATGCTATAAACTCCACTTCTCCTCTGCTCCAGAGTCTTGCATAACCTGTTGATTTGCTTTGCATTTGAATCTCTCGGAACGATTGGCTTCGTGTCAGGACTGCCTTCAATTAACTTCAGTGAGCAGCTTTTAACAAACAGGTCATTCACAGAAAGAGAATAACGTTTTTTTTTAATCAAATGCATGTTGTCCGATGACGTCCTGAGGTTTACTGGATGTGCTGGAGCAGATGAATCATTTTTTAAGTACGTCTCCTTTGTGCAAATATGTGTGTGTGCTTGCTGCTGTGGGTGTGTTGCGTTTCTCATTCGCTCGCTGTTGTTTGAAAGAGGCCTGAATGACTGCATTCACTATTAACCTGGAAAGAAGGCTGGTTATGTAACAAGCCTTCAAAACTGCCCCAGAATTCAGCTGATAACTTGCACTCCTTGCCCTCCCTCATTGTGGGACGCATCACACACCCGCTCCGTGCCTGTTTGGCTTGAGAAAAGTGGGGCAGGATTTTCCTCTGCGTTCTTCTTCCCTCCTTTTTTTTCCCCGTGTCTCGTGCGAGCATGCATGAGCAGTTTCTCACTGCTCTCCCCTCCGCCACTCAGCTGATTACTGACTTATGTAAGGGGGGAAAAAAAACGAGTGAAAGTAGGACAGGATATACCAGAGAAAAACACTACATAACCAGCGGGACACTTTTATTCATAGAAGGAAGCTGAAAGTTTTCCTTTAATATTTACATTGGGATGTTGTATTATTAAAACGCAGTTCAATTTGACAGCACCTAATTTTTGTGTTCAGCTGTGTGAATTGTGTGCTTGTGCTGCTTGTTTGTGAAATTGTGTCGACTGTGCCAGCCTTGTAGCGCTTGGGACGGCGTGGAGACAGATGGTGTAAAATCAGGTGAGCTGAGGGAGGCACTCCAGGTTATTTCCGTGGTAATTGCTGTGAGTTTGTGTGTGTCGGGCCGCTCAGAGAGGCTTATGTAACCGCAGTAGTGTGAGTCTGGCTGGCAGTAAACAGGGTGGAGGGGAGGGAGGAACGTGAGAACTCTGCTTAGGAGCATGGCTGTGCTGCGCTGCTGACTTAACTCCTTATGCACTGGCACAGGAGTGGCACATGAAAATGTATAATGGGAATCAAATTTTCCTTGACTATTTGAGATATAAGATTATACACAAGTATACAAGTGAAATATAAAATATTAATTAATTTAAATATAAAAAATATATAAAGTTAAATTTTTATGTATAAAATATTTAATTTAATATAAAATTATTTAGAATTATTTATTATATATTAAACAAATGTGTGTGGGTTTGTATAATTTAAATGTATATCTATTGTACTACTATTATTACTATTAACAGTACAATTCTATGTTTGTACATAATTTATAAATGTTTTATTAATTAATAATAATTATAAATATATATAATTATTATCATTATTAATTAATAAAACTAAAAT
>NW_015539898.1:1624849-1625062 GCF_001515605.1 Sinocyclocheilus anshuiensis | reverse complement strand
ATTTAATGTAATATAAAATTATTTAGAATTATTTATTATATATTAAACAAATGTGTGTGGGTTTGTATAATTTAAATGTATATCTATTGTACTACTATTATTACTATTAACAGTACAATTCTATGTTTGTACATAATTTATAAATGTTTTATTAATTAATAATAATTATAAATATATATAATTATTATCATTATTAATTAATAAAACTAAAAT
>NW_015539898.1:1624492-1624732 GCF_001515605.1 Sinocyclocheilus anshuiensis | reverse complement strand
CTTAAGGATTCATCTATATTTAATTTAGAATTTAGTGTTTGATAACTTTATTCAATTTCTGTATATTGCCTACTGGCTGAAGGGCGCAGGTAACTAAAATGAGTTTATGTGAAGATTGTTTTAAGTTCACTTAAATTAAGTAATTTTTTTTAAGTCTAATAAATGTAAAAATGTATAGCTCTCAATTATACTGTAATATTGATTGGCTATAGTCAATGCTTAAATATTAGGAATAAAATA
>NW_015539898.1:1610612-1623174 GCF_001515605.1 Sinocyclocheilus anshuiensis | reverse complement strand
AATATTAGGAATAAAATACTTAAAAAAAAAATGTAATAGAGACATCATGATAATCACCTTCAGTCATAAAAAAAGATGCCATTAAACAAATGTTAAAAATATACTGTCTTTGTGTTTTTTCTACATTAATTTGTAGTTTGAATGTGAAATTATTGCAATATAAAAGTATATTTAAAAAGTTTAATGTTAGGTGGGATTAATCATGATTAATTTCAGAAAAAATACGTCATAAATTAGCTACAATTTTTTAATCGATTGACAGTACTAATTCAGATTCAAATGTAAAATAACATTTCAGTCTTCACTGTATAAATTAAATACAGATGAATCTTTGTTAAATCTACTAAGTGATTAAGTAAAGAGTGGGGGGGGGTTCTCTTTTTATTTTGTTGTTTGATTAACATTAATGATAGACAGCAGCAGGTAAATTAGGCTCCTGTCACTTTAAGACCAAATGTAAGGATCCAATATAATGTTACACATCCGATTTTCCTTCTCAACTGTTTATGGTCACCTACGCCATAACCGACTGTGTTTACAAGGATAATTTTGTGTGTGTCTGTTCAAGCACAAGACGACATGAGAGAATTTGGTGCTTGAATTTCAAACTGAGTTCTCTTTTGCACCTTCTTGCACTTGAATGTTTTAAAATCGTTTGAATGTTTGGCAAGACATAAACATAAACTTTCGCTTTTTCACTTTGCAATTAATCCAAAAAAAAAAAAAAACGAAATTAAATTTTTTTATTTTTTTCCTACCTATCCCTCCAGCGGTCATTTTTCTGCCGTCTGACAGGCGACAGTAAGTCAGAGAAGTTCTTTAAAGTGTTTTACGAGCGGATGAAGCTGGCCCAGCAAGAGATAAAGGCAACTGTGACGGTGAACACCAGTGATCTGGGCAGCAAGCACAAAGACGAGGATGCCAACGACAAGGACACCCAAACACGCAAGAAAGGTCAGGGCTCAGCACGCCCGACCATAAACTACACATACCACTACACGTGATTATAATGTATACAATTATACCATGGTGCAAAAGCATATCGTACTAAACAAATACAACCCTCCCCATCTTTCAGTCAAGGAGGTTGCTGTAGTAACCGAGGAAGTGCGAGAGCAACTTATTGAAGCTTCTACGGCCACTAAGAAGGCCTTCACCACTTACCGAAGGGAGGCAGACGCAGATGAGCATCTGAATGTGGCAGAGGGGCAGAGCAGCACAGGAGAGAAGAACCAGGATGACAATGAGATGAGCGTGATCATAACCATCATGCAGCCAATCCTGCGCCTTCTGCAGCTCCTTTGTGAGAACCACAACCGTGAACTGCAGGTCAGCTGCTGTACTAGAGAATATTTTGAGAAAACTAGCATTGATAGTGCTAACTAAGTTTCCCAAATGTTGCTAACTAAAAAAGTAGCTTATCCAGCCGTATTTACATGTAGTTATTGGTTATTTCTCTAGGGAACTGTATGTTCATATTCATTCAACTCAACATTAAATGTTATCTGCAAGCCGTTTTATTTCCCTAATGTGGTGTTTTTCTCAGTGAAAAGGGATATTTGAGAAAAAACTGTAGGAAGGTGCTTAATTTCATCCATCAGCAACTGATTAAATTGGGAAAAGTGGATACCAGAAAGGATTGAGCAATTAAAGGTTCAGAAGCTTTGTTAGCTTAAAAGGTTAAAATATTACAATAAAAGGTTGTGAAGACAGCATTTAATTTCTGTCAAATAACATGCACTGATGAATTGTACACAGTAAGACTAGGAATGTGTGTTTAGGAAAGTAAATGGAGTTTATTTATAAAGCCAGACTGCAGAATGTGAGAAATGTCTCTCAGTTTTGGTATAGCGTCTAAAGACGTGTTTCATGCTAGTTTCAAAATAATTAGCTAATCATTTTGTCAATTGTTTCAGAATGATTTCCTTCCTTGCTTATTGTTTGCATCTTGAACTTTTTACATTACATCACACTGCAGATGTTTACAGCAATACAACGTAAATATATAAAGAAACTTTTTAAAAATCTAATTTATATATTTTATTCAATACTGAACCGTTTCAATAGTACAATGCAAGAAAAACTGATTTTTAAAAAATCTTTTAATGAAGAATCTCATGCTAGTTTCACAATTAGCTTTTCATTAACTACTTGGTGAATTGTTTTAGAATTATTTCCTTGCTTACCTAATGTTTGTAGTTTTAACTTTTTACATAACCCCATCCTGTGGATGGTTACATCATAAACATGTTTTTATAATTTTACCTCTTCGATCTGACATTCTCAACGTCCTTGAAGAAAAAAATACATATGAAAGAAATCTGAAACCCCTTTTTGGTCCAAAGAATTATGATTCTTGGTTGAATCTAAATCCTATTCCATATCATACTAAGAGTTATAAATTGACTCTGTCTGTGCTTCCTTTTGCTCTAATATGACTTATAAATACAAAAGCATGTCCCTCATTTTCTGTTTTTCTCGCTTGTTTTCTAGAACTTCCTTCGCTGTCAGAACAACAAAAACAACTACAACTTGGTGTGTGAGACGCTGCAGTTCCTGGATTGTATATGTGGCAGCACTACAGGAGGTCTGGGGCTGCTGGGGCTTTATATTAACGAGAACAACGTCGCTCTCATAAACCAGACTGTGGAGAGCCTGACAGAGTACTGCCAGGGCCCTTGCCATGAAAACCAGGTGGACCTGACTCATCCACACCCTCTTTCTATTCCATACTTTAAAGAAATAGTTCATCCAAGAATGAAAATTCGGTTGTCATTTACTTTAATTTACTCTCACCATAAAAGCATTATAATATTATTTTATGAATAAGTGAGCACTGTGTTCAAAGAAGTTCTACTTAGGCTCCTGATGATTTTGGGAAACGCAGCTCTGAACAGTCTGATTCGAGAAATACAGTAATCGTTTAGACGGGATCCATTGATTCTTTTGTGAATTAGATGTAATTTGTAAATCTCTTCTTGTCTCATTAACTCAAAACACCAAGGAGGGTAAATGATGCCAGAATTTTAATTATTGATTGAACTTTCGCTTTAAGATTTTGCAGCCTTAGACGCACGTACACTATATACTCACTATTGTCTACTCAAGGTGATGGCAAAAATCTTTCTTTGTGTTTCGGGGCTAGGCATTATGCAACTTTTCATAGGACATTCATAATGGGGCTGATTATCGTCATTGTCCTACTTTTCTAAGAGGAAATGTAGTTTACTCGTATGACGACAATGTGCTTTTGTCCTGTAATGATTAGATGATTAGTCTCACGGAAGCAATCTGTTCCAGGGCCATAATTGCTTAATTGCAGGTTGATTTTCATATTTAACATTTAGGAATGTTTTTTTTTTTTGGCAGCTTTTGTTTAAATTTAATTAAATTTAAGCCTTTTAACGCGCAATTCTTTAGCTTATTTTCACTTCTAAAAAGTGATGTTCCTAATATATATATATATATTTTATTTTATTTTTTTTTAAAGAAATTAATACTAAAAGATGCATTCAATTGACCTAAAGTGACAGTGAAGACTTTTGCATTATTTAAAATAATAAATTCTGTTGAAAAATGAAAAAAATTCAGCTTTGCATCACAGGATTTTACATTTTAAAATATATTAAAATAAAAAAACAGTTATTTTTAATTGTTATAATATTTCACACTTTTTTAAAATTGAAATAGTCTAAAAATAAAAATAAACAGTCTTACCAACCAGAGCATGTGAGCGAAGCGGAGCGGTGTGACGCTCCGCTACGTTTTCCGCTCTATGGACGTGCGCTCCACTCAGTCGCTCTAACCGCCCAAGCAAGCGCTCCGTTAATATTCCGCTCACGCTCGCCGTAAACCAATTCCCGCTCAGATCCCGCTCCGACATAAAATTTCTCTAGTAGGCCTAATTGTTTACTGTTTGTACCGAAATTCTTGGATAATTGTCTGAAATTAAGCATGCTGATAAATAGCAATTATCATGTTTCAGAGCAAAATTCTTACATTCTTCTTAATTTTATTAATTGTAATGTATTAATTAAAATTGATTAAATATATGAATCTAACCTTAGCAAACCTACCTAAAATGCAAAAACTGAAAAGGTGTATTTGATTTTCGTTAACTTTATTTCCGTGAAAATAGCTGTCGTTGTTGTGCAATAGAACATTCAAAACAGGCTCATTAAAACACAAACGCACACACACACGAGATGAAATGTGCGTAGATCTTTACAAAATACACCTGGATTATAAAGCCTGTGAAAAGCACACACAAGATAAAATGCACTTAAAGAACGCTTGGATTATGAACTGACGTCAATGAAAGAAACACACTTTCTAGTGTCAAGTTAAAATAGACCATAACTGCGGGGAACTGTGGTCTATTAAAACGTCTCTTGATGTTTACTGGATTTTAGAATTTACTTTAAGAAACATTAGTTTGGACAAAGGGTCAGGCTTCAGCATTCGGTGTGCCCGAAAACACCTGCTCAGCACTGGAAGCTCCCCGCACTCCCTCTCAGTTTCTTCTCCCTGCTCATTCTTAACTTTGATTTTTACTTTACATTTATGTATAAGGCTTGCAACTTCGTTGAAACAATATCTGAACTCCATAACTGCTCTACTATTCTCAATCTCTACAGATTCTCGATCTCGAACAAGCAAATCACCAAAGGGCATTCTGGGTTGAGCGAGCTGCGCTGAGCGTATTGAGTGAGCGGAATCTTCAGAAAGGCGCTCTGCGCTCTTAAGGAAATATTACCACTCCGCTCCCCGCTCCGCTCACATGCTCTGTTACCAACACCAAACTTTTGAAAGAGTTTATGTTTAACATCTTTTCCTTTCAGAATTGTATTGCCACGCATGAATGTAACGGCATTGACATCATCATCGCTCTCATCCTCAATGACATCAACCCTCTCGGAAAAAAGAGGATGGACTTGGTCCTGGAGCTCAAGGTGTGAGAACACTTCCACAGCATTATGGGATATGTCGTTTTCACTTTCGTCCAAAATAATTGACGTGAATCGTCTTTTTGTTGCAGAATAACGCCTCAAAACTGCTACTTGCCATCATGGAAAGCCGCCACGACAGTGAGAATGCGGAGCGAATCCTGTATAACATGAGGCCTAAAGAACTGGTGAATGGCTCTTTGCATTGAAAACACATCTTTCTCCGGTTCTAGCTGGCAGATTTTCTGTTTTGCATTTGGTGACAAACCATCTACTGTCATCATTTAAATGTTTGGTTGGTGTACAGGTGGAGGTGATCAAAAAGGCCTACATGCAGGGAGAAATTGAGGTAGAACACAATGATGATGATGAGCACGGTGAGGAAGAGCACGCCGCTTCTCCACGAAATGTGGGTCACAACATCTACATCCTGGCCCATCAGGTGACGCACACAAATATGCACTTACACACACTTTCACTGCGTTCACTGTGTCAGATGTCAGGATTATATCACTTCTTCCCCTCCCCTGTGCGCTTCAGTATAGATTTTCAGCCTATTCACATAATTATCTGAGTCATCGTCGGAGGATCAGTTATTTAACCATGTTAGGAATGGTGCAGCTTTTCCACCGGCCCTCCAAATGACACTGTTTGGAATCAGAAGTTGGTGAATAAAAAGACCAGGGAACAAAACCTATATTAGACAGGGCCCTTTGATTTATTTTTACCCAAATAATAGAGAAATATGCTTTTACAGGTTGAGGCTCAGTCCATCTGTTGTGGCTACACTGGCCGTGTTTTTTAAATAGAGTTTATTGGTTCACTGCTGGGATTTGACCCTCAGTTCTTATCGTAATTGGGTCATTATGAGAATTTTGAATGGCTTTTTAGCTGTTGGAGAAGGAGATCAATGGCCAGATTTACTAACAGCTTGTGCCAGCGCAAACTGTCTTTTGGTGTTAAACTAGTACTGTCAGGATTTACTAAAGACGCTCAGTGAAGAATTAGCACTGAAAAGGCGTGGACGCTGTTATTTTTCGCCTGACCTTATTGAATATGCAGTTTCCCTTTCAGACGCAAAATTTATGGGAGGAGAGTATTAAAATGAATTGCGCAATGTGATTTACGCTTGCACTCATCAAATTACTGGTATTTGCCCCATTATTTAACGCTCCATTTGCGCATTGTCAGTAAATCACCCATAGAAATTTCCACTCCCATTCGTGTTTTTTTGGAATTGCGCTCTCACACTGTCTCAATGAAAACAAGCACAACCTCATTCCTTTTTCCACATGCACCCACAGCTAGCCAGACACAACAAGGAACTCCAGGCCATGCTGAAGCCAGGAGGGACGTATGGGGAGGGAGATGAAGCTTTAGAGCACTACGCCAAACACACAGCACAAATCGAGGTCAGTGGTGTCCATCTATGGTGGCCATTATGCATACAGCATCCATAGTTTCTCAGACTTGAGTACACAATCATCACTATTAATATTGTTAATTTGTTGAAAAACAGTGACGTTTATGCTACGAACATGAAGCAATCTTTTCAAAGTGATTAGATGTACAAATTTCACCTGCCGAACAAAAAAATAAACCAAAAAATCCTATAGACTTGTATTGTAGCGACCAGAATATCATAGATTTTTTTTTACACAGAACACACTAAAAATCCTCGGAAACCTTAGCAATTGCATAGCATAGTAACAGAAAATAAAAAAATAGTCCTATTATGCCAAAGTTTGTTCATATACAATTTTAATTGCTATATGTTGTGTTTATCTTAACACATCTGTATGGTTACATTTACCGTTGCTTTGCAAAATTTTTGTTGGCAAAGTCCCATTTCAAAGCATCTATGCAATCGGGAGTTTCGCGTAATGGCAAAAACATTTCCTACACAGATTTCGCTCTTGTATAATTTTGTTACATAAATTCACCAAATAGTCCAACATAAAGCTGCTTGGTTTGATAGTGACTTTTTGAAGATAATGCTATCACTGTTGACATTGGATAGTGGACCTTTCTTTACTTTTGAAAATTCGCTGAAATTTCGCTAATGTGATTGCACCATTAGAGGCGACAAGAAAAAACCAAAACAGCAACTCTGTTTGTAAGTTCTAATCACCACTATAGCCAATCCAGACAGCTTGCAACATCTGTTTTTCCCTTACAGATCGTCCGCCTGGATCGCACAATGGAGCAAATAGTTTTTCCCGTCCCCAACATTTGTGAATTCCTAACCCAGGAGTCTAAGCTCCGCGTCTATTACACCACGGAGCGTGACGAGCAGGGCAGCAAGATCAATGACTTCTTCTTACGCTCCGAAGACCTCTTCAACGAGATGAACTGGCAGAAGAAGCTGCGAGGTACTCAAGAGGCCACTGGTAACACCAACTCCGTGCCTTGTGCGTGCGCACTCCCTTCCTCTACAACCTAGTAAGCTGCTTTACACGCCCTCTCCACTCCCTCAGCCTCCAGGGACCCATCAGGGCTCTTTTCATGTAGTGCACCCTGCTTTTGGGTGCCGGGATGCATGCCTCACCCTGACCCCTCAAGCCAGGGCAGTGGGGAGGGGGTGTAAACGTTAACTTATGTAAGATAGACAAGATAAAACCTGTAACTAAAAATTGTTTAGATTTTAGTTTTATGTGCGCTTGAAGGATTGGGAAACAAAGAAGGAAGATGGGTCAGGGAGTGTGAATGGATCCCAAACAAACACACATGGCGGCGTACATCACAAAAGCTGATTACGGAAATAAGCTGAGTGAGGGATCAAATAAACAGATGATAGGAAGCAAGAAATTCTAAAACCCATTTTCCACCAACCGGGTGCTCTGGTGACTAATCTGGAACCATTTCCAGCTGGCTCTGCACCAGCCCTTAAAACCTGCTGGTTTTAAAGCCTGCTTGAACCAGAAACTGATCAAAGGTCGAGGTTGGGATAATGGCCATGCTGAATTGGGATGTCAAAGTACTAGAATATTTTTTATTTTTTTTAATCTCAAAGGTACTGAAACCAGATTAAATTAGCCAGTACCCGTGCACTTTTGACTGTTGCATTGAACTGTTGCATTTCGAAATTCGGCTTCTGTGGAAAAGGATTTGGAAAGGTGAGGCAAGGATGGTAGAAAATGGGTTATTTTGAAAAGGATAAGAGTTCTCAGACAGGAAGAGCATGAGGTGAACCGCAATAACAAGATAAAACCTGCAAGATAAGGATATGAACCATGTCAAAAAGCAGATCGACAGACGGAGGGCTTTGCGACAGCTATTTTTCTTGCATGGGACATTTGGCCACAGTTCTTGTTTGTTTCTTTGAGTCTTTTGGTCATGAGTTGCTAATAAAAAGGAGGGTGTGAATTCCGTGTTAGTTAGTAATGCACCTATGTGACTGACATGTGAAGGTTTTTATCAGACTGAATCAAAGTAGAAGCAATGTTCCATTGCTGCAACCCCAAGTCATGAGTGTGGTGGCCTGTGTGTGAAAGTCCCCTCCTCCAGTTCCTCTTTTCAGACAAAAACCCCCTGTCAAAATAGCCATAGCACAGAAACTAAATCCTCCAGCCAGACTTCTCAAAGAGTCATGGGTCAAAACAAAGGTGGCGGTTGAGGTCAGCAAGCTCTCGTATATGGTTTGGCCCCACTAAGGAACCCTTTGAACTCTTTGGTCATATTTCTATGGTTTTTGATTTCAATTTTAGGTGCGGGTGGTGAAATTGCTCTATAAAACTGCACAACTGACCAAACAGCTTCTATCTTAATTCAATACGTGTTTTATTTGGAATAACATTGTTTAGCTAAAACAAAAATATATTTTCAAAGGAATTCTAGAAGTAACAAAGTTAGTGCATTGGATGTTGTCCTGATTGGATGTAATTGGAAATGTGCATGGTCAGCTGGATCACATTTGAGCTTGAGATCAATTAGAATTGGTCCTTGAGATTGCCATGGAAACTAACGCACAACTGTTTTTGTGTTGTTTAGTAGAAAGCTGTAGAATGACATAATGCAATCAATCACCTACAAAAAAATAAAAATAAAAAACAATTCAACTTGGAAGAAATAAAAGATGAGCAGTGCTCCTTGGAACTTGTTAGTGACATCATCCATTATTTCTTCCCAGTAGGCATTGTCGTATTACGTAAGATTATTTTCTTTCTTCAAACAGTGCATTACATTTTTCTGTATAGAGAAACAGGCGGTTTTAAAGGTGCAATGTGTAATTTCTGACTTGCTGCCGAAACCAAACAGAATTGCAAAAATAATTACTTTTCACACTAATTTCAAACACTGCCATCATCCATTGTTCAGGCAACCAGGTGATCCTGCTCCAAATTCACACAATTGGTTTGAACCAATGTCGTTGTGTCAGTGCTCAAACGCAAGTGCTTGTTTGAATATCAGCAAATGGTTCCTAATAAAATCGGTCCGTTTGTGTTTGTGACAGAACTAGGCATGGGCCGGTATGAGATATTGACGGTATGATAACCTTAAGCAAAAATATCACAGTTTCACAGTATCACGGTATTATCCTTACAGCTCTAAAATGTGTTATTTTTAAATGACTGGGTAAAAAGAAAAAAAACTTTTTTCCGCTGAACACAATATATTTTGCTTTTGAGCAACATACAGAATATTAGGAACAGTAGAATTTGTTTATTTTTTCTTTGATTTGTTTCCTAAAAAGAAGAAAAATAAAGACTGACATATTTATTTAACCTAAATCTGTAATTACAGTTATTTAATTTTAGTTATATAATTCATATTTATATAATTTCATATCCTTTAGTTATATAATTTCATATACATAATTTGAAACAAACAGCAGAAGCTCTGAATGAGACGCATATTCACTCTCTGACAGCAGGAGGCATTTCTGGAACACCAGATACAGTGTTCCTTGGTTACCGCTGTAAACAAAGCAGCGCTGCCTGAAACACTGCTTTAATATGAACTATACAGAGACGAGATTAAAAGAAAATACCACGTAAACTTTTCTGAAGACAGTCAGTTCCCCTCAGAAACACATTCATATAAACCCCCAAATCAATATTGAGGATTTTCTTCCAATAGTTTGTGCATCATGAACAGTGAGTGATCTGCCTGCTACAGTATTTTTCTCTTTGCGTCAGTCTTCAGCGTCTCTGGCGTCTCGGGCCTGTGTTAACGGGCGTTTACAGTCTTCATATTTTCACATAAATTACATTTTGGAAAATGATTGCATTGCAATGCAGTTTGTGCAAGTCCAGAACAGAGACGAGTTGCAATAAGAGAAAAAAAACGGCCGGTTGCCGATCGCATAAGTTCCAGGGGCAGCTTCTTAAGTTCGGCCATCCTACACACATGTGACTGACAGCTCGCTCGAACCAACAGGAGGAGGAGAGTCGTGTCACTCTCTACACTGCACTCAACCTGAGGGATTCTTACACGTTCAGTCTTTGAGGAGACATGAAAAACAGCGCATACCACAGGAACGGTATAACGGAAAATATTAGTGGTTTTGAACCCGTGAAATTTTCAAACCGTGGTATACCTTGAAACCGGTAATCGGCCCATGCCTAGACAGAACCATGTATGTGGAGCTCTGACATGGTGTGCATCAGGGGTGTAGTATTGGACCCTTTTAGTTTTGTGATAGCATCCAAATAAACACTCTGCAAAGGTGCAAATTGTGCTGTGTTAGTGTACATGTCCCTTTAACATTTGGAATTTAATTTTTTTTACTTGTTGCCTCCTCTAGCTCAGCCCATCCTGTACTGGTGTTCCCGTAACATGTCCTTTTGGAGCAGCATCTCCTTTAATCTCGCCGTCCTCATGAACCTGTTGGTAGCATTCTTCTATCCACTGGAAGGAGTGCGTGGAGGTGAGACACAAGTACTTTTACTGTTTGCCATGAAATTCTGTACAAATGTAATTTGTATTTCTTTTCATATAATGTATATAAATATAAACATAAAAATATAATATTATAAAAGAAAAAAATACATATAATTTTAAGTATAAATACAATTTCTGAAGTATTATAATATATTATATTTATAATATATTGTACTGTAATAAAGTTATATTATAATATATATCAGGGGTGGTTTCTTCATTAGGGCGTTAGGGCCCTAATCGCCCCGTGTTCTCGAGGGCTGGGTTCCAGTTCATTTTTTTTATGCCCTTCACTCGCTAACTTCCCTCCATCTCATTAGCTCGGATGTACGTCATTGATTACGTTGCATGAGTGGCCACTGCTGGAGGAACCTTTGCAATGGGCTGAATTGGAACATCCTAGGCCCTTGATCACTTTGAATCTTCCATGGAGTTGATTAATTATTCAAATTTTGATGCAGTATTCTATATGTATACTGGTATGCTTAGGTTGTTATAAATGTTTTAAAAAAATTATATATTATAGAGTTGTTTGGGATGGGGATAAATTAAACGCAATCTGCGAAGACGTCATAATCGTGTTGCATTGTGGTCTATGGAGTGGCCTGAAGTGTGCATATGAAGTAGCAGTCCCTCAGTCAAAGTCAAAGAGTCGAGGGTCTGTCCATATAAACTTTCCTCCTCCATTTTATGAAGTGGAATGCACTTAAAAATGGCCGCGAGGATTCCCCCGAGGGGAACTGCATAGGGAAGTTTGCGAGTTGAACGCAGCCAAAGACTTCCATACAAAGATTATTTTTTTCCAACTGCAGGCACAATACTATGCCCTTATAGTATGTACTCTTTTGGTGAAGAAAAAGTACACACTTTTGAGTGTGTAGTAGAAGAGTAGGCAAGCTTTGGGACATACTATCACATCATACAGTTGTGTCTTTAACGGACCGCTCTGTCACATAGTTACACACACCCTGTCACTGTAAACTGGCCTGTCAATCATCTTGTCACATTTAACATCCTCCACATTTAATTTAATTTAACTTCCTACCATATTGGAGAGAAAAGAAGTAGTACGTTGATCTGCCAGCCGTGGGTCTTTATGCGGAGAACGCTGCTCATATTTTTATTAATATTTTGGTTAATTTTTATTAACAAATTTTTACCAGGTTAAATGTTGATTATTAGTAACTCAAAACCTTTTATCTAAACCTCTCTAGTTAACTGTTGGTCGCGCACATCTGCCATTTTTTTGTTTGTTTTTAACGCTTTTTATTCGTGTTTGTAGTTCTGAACTGAATCCTTCACTGAAGCACAGTGGATTGTGGGTAATATTAGCCATTAGGGTGCACGGATCCACACTTCAAAAATCTACCTGAAATAGTAGACCATCCGTGGACTTTTGGCATATTCTTTTCAACATACTATGCTTTGGGACACACTTATTCTAATCTCACATACTATTTAGGTTCAACTGTAATTTTACGAAGCTACGAGAATACTTTTTGTGCGCAAAAAAAAAAACCGACTTTAGTCAACAATTCATCTCCTCTGCATCACCATGTAGCGCCATTTTGGAGAATATCAGCTGGACATAAACAACGTATGCTGTCGGATCTGTTTCCTACGTTGTTGTGATTTGATCTGAATGAAAACAGCATATCCATGTGACGCAGCTGACACAGAACAGCACACGCTATTTACGTCCAGCTGATATTCTCCAAAATGGCGCTACAGGG
>NW_015539898.1:1599843-1610204 GCF_001515605.1 Sinocyclocheilus anshuiensis | reverse complement strand
TAGCTTCGTAAAATTACGGTTGAACCCCTGATGTCACATGGATTATTTTACCGATCTCCTTGCTACGTTTCTGGATGTTGATCTTGGTAGTACCCTTGCTGTCTATGAGAGGGTCAGAGAGCTGTCAGAATGCATCAAAAATATCTTAATTTGTGTTTTGAAGATGAACGGAGGTCTTACGGGTTTGGAACAACATGATGATGAGTAATTAATGACAGAATTTTCATTTTTGGGTGAACTATCCCTTTAAGTGCTCTGTAATTGTTAGAATACCAACCACAACTTTGATTAACATTGCTAGAGTACAGATTGCTGTTTTCATGGAGGTAATTGAGAGCAGTCAGCAACAGATGCTGGAACTTGACACTTCACTGACCTACTTTCAGCACAAACAGCCCCTGAAAGACATAATTTGGCCTACATAACAGAGCTCCAACAAAAAATGCTGATTTTTTTTTTTGTAAAATATAAAAAAAAAATGCTGAGAAAACAAAACTAAAATACAGACACATATCTACCTTCAAACACATCTGAAAGCATTTCTGATCCAAAAGCGAGTGTGTTCTTTATGGGGTGTCATAATTATCGACAACTTTCCTGCATAACATGGTTATTGATCTTGCCCTCTTATCCGAGATCACTTGCATAACATGTCACCTGACTCCAGCGCTCACACGCACACTATTTCCCTAATCTCATAAGCTGTTAGGACTGTGTGTCTATATCTCCTCCCTTCTCTTTCTGATCAAAAGTGTGTGTTTGTATACATGTCGAAGGAATACGACACCTGTTTATGTCAGCTGAGATTTGGCCCTGAAAACAGAGACCCAGATAAAGACAAAGCATTCATTCTTATATCACAGCTTAAGCACAAACTGCCTGTGTTAAAGTTTGTGATCAATATCATCCTACACTCAAATGTAACTGATGGCGTAACTAGGTATAAGTAATGTTTCTGAGGCCTTTCTGTGTTTCTTTCGTTCTTTCTTGTATGTTGTGTTGAGTAGTGATTGTCCACACATTGTGACTAGCATAAACTCTGCATTGTTCAGGCTGGGGTCAGGCTCCGAGGGGTCTTTTGTTTTGGGCCTTTCCCTTTCTCAAAGTGCACATGAGCATTTGGGCTTTTAATTGAAATCTCTTTTAGTCTCTAAAACAAAGGACTCCTCTGGGAGCCAAAAACCCACTGAACTACAGCTCTGGTACAGATTCAATATGTGACCCTGGACCACAAAACCAGTCATAAGGGTCAATTTTTTGAAATTGAAATTCATCTAAAGGTGAATGAATAAGCTTTCCATTGATGTATGGTTTGTTAGGATAGGACAATATTTGGCCGAGATAGAGATACAGATACAGATACAGATTCCAGATTTGAAAATCTGGAATCTGAGGGTGCAAAAAAATCAAAATACTGAGAAAATCACCTTTAAAGTTGTCCAAATGAAGTTCTTAGCAGTGCATATTACTAATCAAAAATTAAGTTTTGATATATTTACGGTAGGAAATTTACAAAATATCTTCATGGAACATGATCTTTAATTAATATCTTAATGATTTTTGGCTTAAAAGAAAAATCGATAATTTTGACCCATACAATCTTTTTTTTTTGGCTATTGCTAAAAATATACCCCAGCGACTTAAAGGGTTATTTCACCCAAAAATGAAAATTAGCATTGATTATTACGTTTTGAATATGGATATTTTTCTTACAAAAACGCATCGATTTATTACAGGAGGCCTTTGTTCACCCCCTGGAGCCGTGTGAGACACTTTTTTTTTAATGGATGTGCTCTTTTTATTTAACTTCTTTTGGACTGATGCATGCAACACCCGCTGAGTGGCATTTTATATAACTCCGACTGGATTCGTCTGAAAGAAGAAAGTCATGTACACCTAGGATGACTTGAGGGTGAGTAATTTATGGGCTAATTTTCATTTTTGGGTGAACTAACCCTTTAAGATTTATTTGGTTTGTGCTCCAGGGTCACATATAGGTCATGATTCGAAATGCAAACCAATAAAAGCTGATAAAGGACATGTTAAAGGTGAATTTGAAATATTGTCTATGCAATAAACATGATTGTAAAACAATCAGTAAACTGACCAGATGTTTATAATAGGCTGTTTGATATTTAACAGAGAATTATAGAAGTAGTTCCTAAGTTCATCTTCTTCTGCACCGCACATTCTGTTTGACTGTCTGGTGTTTTTTCAAAGATTTTACTGTTGCATGTGCATATCCACTGGCACGGATAACTGTACTTAAGTCAAGGCCACAAGTTTATAAAAAGAGAAACTTTTTTTCCCTCCACTTTCATATGATCAACTCGCCTTTTCTTTAGTGTGATTAATGTTTTTTTTTTCAATATAATTCTTATTTATTTGTTTATTTAAGTTGATTTATTATAATTGGTTTATTTATAATTCATTTATAATAATTTTTATTACTTTTATTAAATATAATTAGTTTTAATATGTGTATTTAATTATATTGAATATTATTTTTATTATTATTATTACTATTATTATTATTATTATTATTACTTACACTTATGCACAAAAAACAACCATTACATTGTTATGAACATAATTTCAATTTATACAGTCTAAATAATCACTCATTTTTAAATTCCTGACAGTGAATTCTCAGTAGCCCATAATCCTGCTTCATTGTATATTATATTTTGTCAGTTCTTATTGGTTGTTTCACACCTTATTGTCAATTTCATTGTGGGCACTTCAAAATCGATTGTCTTCTGACACATTTTTAGAAGTACGTTTAAAGCAGATTATAAAAGGCCTTTTGCAGAGTTCAGTAGGTCGCTGTACAGTATTTGTAAAGGTCAAACGAGAGGCCCTACAGAATTCCAGAATGTGTGTAAGAGTGGCCTGACAGAATTTTGCCATTCAAACACGATGAGGGCTTCAGAAGTACATATTATTATTATTATTATTTAATATTTACAGTATATATTAATAATATTTAAAGGGGTCATATGATGCTGCTAAAAATAACATTATTCTTTGGATTTGAGACTTTAATCTTTGCAACTTTACAGATCTTCTTTATGCACCAAGAGCTTGTAACACTCCAAAGAGAAAGGAAAAATTGAAATCGCATCATATGACCCCTTTAATATCAGTGATATACATTTTCATATATGTTATTTAATACAGTATCTTCTGTACAACCAGTTCTTCACAAATAATATTTTGAGTGTAACAAATTTGTGAACTATGTCCCACTTTTGCTTTAATGACAGTGGCATTCAAGCTGACATGATCAAAACCTGATGATCATGTTCTCCAGAATATATTGATAAGCGATTCTAAGATTAGATTAACTTGTGCTTCATTGGAAAAGTCGCATAATCAGTGTCACAAGTTTACATGATTAGTGATCTAGAAATCTGAAATATTTCTTCTTCATTTAAACTCATTTCTTTGTTTTACATACTCAAAATCCTAAAACTTGATTTCCAGGTATAAATTAGATCTTGAGTCCTAGATTTTCAGTGTAGTCTGTTTGTGTGTGTGTGTAAGTTTGTGGAAATAAATGAAACGGAGGCTTAGACGTCCTCGATTCTGAATATTTCCTGGCCGCCCACCAGGCCTGTCGGTCCAAACCCCAGCTCGGCTCGGCTGTGAAGTCTGTCCTTGCTCGGTACCCGACGCTCATGCATCTTTCAGCCGTGATATTTTTAGCACGCCGGGTTATGTAACAAGCACCTGTCATGTGGTCTACTCGCAGGCGGGAGAGCGAGTGAGTGATCTGGAACCATTGCCTCTGTGAAGATCCTGCAAATCAGACTGACCTCATTTTTCTTCTCTGCATACACACACACCCGCTTAGCAATCCTACTAATGTATTCCCACATAAGACCTTGCTGTACTGTACATTTCATTGCCGTTCGCATAGAACAGGACTTAAACAAGGATTAAAAACGATGCCAGAGCGGCTGATGACAAAGCTTCATCGAACCTTAACGTATTCAAATGTGTCACTCTTTCAGGGTTATGTAACTTTTTTCCAATTTTTTTTTTTTCAAAGCATCTTTCCCTTGAGGGCTAGAATGTGCCCGAACATGTTCAGCAGGTGAAACTGCATGTACTTCAGGGAATCCCATTTAGATCTGCTGTACAGAATCGCAGTGCAGTCATGGGTAGTGACAATGAATATAATCTTAGCTTATCATCTGCACTTCTGTTATTTCTCAAAAATAGTTAAAGAGGTAGTTCACCTAAAAATGGAATTCTGTTTGTTGCAAGCCTATGACCATGAAGGCCTGTGACCTATGACCATGAAGTTTAGCTGAATTTCTTGACTCCCATTTTCAATATGCAGTGAAAGAGCTGCAAGAAAGCTCCTAAAAGTACCATAACAATCCGTATGACTCTGAAATTGTATGAAATGTTAATTATGTGGAATTTTTTGGAGCTCGGTAGCACAAGTCTTCATTCACTTTTTCTTTTGTATTCCACGGAAGAAAGAAATCATGAGGGCAAGTAAGTGATGACAGAATTCTCATTTTCATATTTCCATAATCTGATCGAGACAGCCTGCACATGTTGAAACAACCTAAAAATGACACAATTCCCAGAAACACACTGTGGATTGTTGATCAAAATCTAAGTCGAGTCCCTGAGATAGTTGAACACAAGGCCTGAAGCATCGGTGACGCTGCAACCATGACAGATGGCATGATAACATGTCACTTCTGTGGTGTTTTTATCCCAGAGCATGATTGATGGCACTAAAACGTGTTTACCTCTTTTTCCTCAGGCACCCTGGAGCCACACCTCTCTGCACTGCTTTGGGCGGCAATGTTGTTTTCACTGGCCATAGTTATAGTACTGCCCCAACCTCACGGGATTCGGGCTCTCATTGCTTCCACCATATTACGCCTCATATTTTCGGTCGGCCTGGAGCCCACACTGTTCCTTCTCGGAGCCTTCAATGTGAGTGAACGACAGTCTTTTGACAAAACTCGTCGGGTCGGCGGTGTTGTTAGAGGGCAGCTCGGTGTGTTTTGCACCAAGGTGTGTCAAACGTCACTGGGGGATTCCACACGGCTTTCACAGTCCGATGTTAAAATGGACTCGGCTCACACAATAACACTTCCCCTAACAGTGTGCACATTTTGGCTACATTCACACTGCAGGCAAATGTGGCCCACGTGACTCAGATCTCTTTTTCTAATGACAGTGTGAACAGCACAAACCACATGGAATCTAATCTTTTCAATTCCGATTTGTGCCACTTCCATATGTGATACTAAATCCGATACAGGTCAGATGTCTGCAGTGTGAACAGTCATATCGGAATTCATGCGACTTTTACGTCACTCTAGATCAACCTTTGTCACGATTCTGCGCTCATGGGAGTCACTTCAAAGATTTTACATACCCAAAGCTATCAAGACAGTTGTAAAAGGTAGTCAGTGAAAGTACAGTGATGTGTCAGAACTTATAAGTATTACAGTGACAACTCCATATACAAGCAAAACATAAGGGCTCTTAAAGTTTCAAAACTCTGCTCTCTTCTGTCACATCCTTGTCTTTATTTTTCATATTGCCTGCACATAATTTCGCTGGCTTCTGCGACAGATCACACTGTAAATAAATGCGTAATTGCTTACTTTATGTCCTCCGTGTTTACTTCCATATGACAGTGCGTTGCGCAAGTGTTGCCAAGTCCTCAGTTTTCCCGCAGAATTGGGCAACTTTTTAATCTTTGCCACTGGTTGTTTTTCAACTCCATGGGTTAAAGCGCCCCCATTAAAGCGATATATCCCCCAGAACACGATTGGGCTAGTTTTGGACTAGTTTTGAGAAGCAATTGGGCAGATTTTTTGTGAAAACCTGGCAACCCTGTTCGTATTGTTCTTTTGCGCATGCGGGTCAATTCAGAAGCATGATCTGTTCACACTGGAAATTTGATATTGGCCACATTTAAAACAACAATGTGAACAGCTATACAAAAAAATCGGATCTGAGCAAAAATCGGAATTGAGCACTAAGACTCGCAGTGTGAACGTAGCCTTAGTATGCATCCAAACCAACTATCAATTCCAGAAGTTTGGGGTTGTAAGATTTGAATCTTTGTAAAGAAAAATAAAATAATAAAATAAGTATTTTACTCGGTAATGCCTACCAAGACTGCATTTATTTGATCAAAAATACAATAAAAACAGTAATATTGTGAAATATCATTACAATTTAAAATAACCATTTTCTATTTCAGGCATTAAACCATGATACAGTTTTTTAGGATTCTTTGATGAATAGGAAGTTCAAAAGAACAGAATTTATTTGAAATGACAATGTAACAATGTAAAAGTCTTTACTATCACTTTTGATCAATTTAATGCATCCTTGCTGAATAATAGTTTCAGTTTCTTTCAAAAAAAGAAGAAAAAAAAATCTGACTGAACATTTAAACGGTAATTTATTTCCTACAAAACACAGCATGAGCTACTTTTTTTGTTCATAAACAGACTTGCACCCTTTAGGAAGTTAACAGTTGAGGCTTGCTTACATTATTGAAAATCATTAGCTGAATGCTTTGATTTAGTGGTTTTATGTATAAATAAGATTTCAAAATAAGTTAATGGAAACATTTCATAATAACATTGAAAACTGATGCAATTACTTCAGCCTGTAATTTGTGGTTGCGATACAATTGTTTGTATATCCTTAATGATATGCTACAGATAAATGTTCTCATTGCTAAATTTTACCTCAACTTTTTATATATGAGCCAAAATTCAGTTTGTAACTCCACTGAAATCTCTTAACGTGATGGTTGTGATTTCAGGTGTGCAATAAAGTGGTTTTTCTAATGAGTTTCGTGGGAAATCGCGGTACGTTCACAAGAGGATACAAGGCCATGATCATGGATGTGGAGTTCCTGTATCATCTGCTTTACCTCATTATATGCAGCCTTGGAGTCTTTGTTCATGTCTTCTTCTACAGCTTGCTTGTGAGTAATACACGAACACACTTTCAATCACTCCATCAGACATACCGTAACCTATCTTTCACACGTGGACATCTCTTCTAACTCTGACCTCTGACTTCTCACACTTTCACCAAGATGTATACTGTATACACACACACTCTCTCTCCAGCTCTTTGACCTGATCTACCGAGAGGAGACACTGTTAAACGTCATCAAGAGTGTAACCAGGAACGGCCGCTCGATCGTTTTGACCGCAGTGCTGGCTCTCATCCTGGTCTACCTCTTCTCCATCGTTGGATACATCATCTTCAAGGATGATTTCATCCTGACCGTGGACAGGATATCCAATAAAACTCTTGGTGAGAAAAACAGATGGATGTTGCTCAAAGCTGTGCTCTGAGTCTGAAAATTTACCTTTGAAATACACGTGGCAGTCCACATTGTACATGGGAAATCTCTTGTTGTGTCATGCAACAGGTCAGATTTTAAAGATCTAGCCGGTTATTTTGCAAAACATGTCAATAACATGTATGGGCCACCCTAAAATCAAAAGAAAGAAATAAGAAATTTTGTTGTATGCTTATACAAAATAAATCCTATTTTTTACATTCTGAGACTATTTTAATGACAATTCAGGTCATTTCACTCCTGAATATCATTATTATATCATAAAAAAATCTCATTGTCCTTATTTTAATGTGAAAAAGCTATGTATACTACCATTTAATGTTTGGGATCAGTAAGATTTTTTTTAAAGAAATTAATAATTTTATTCAACAAGGATGCATTAAACTGAGCAAAAGTGACAATAAAGACATTCGTAATGTTAGAAAAAGATTTCTATTTTAAATAAATGCTGTTCTTTTTCTCTTGGTATTCAAAGAATCCAGAAAAAACATTTATAGCAGTGTCCACAAAAATATTAAGCAGCACAACTATTTTCAACATTGATAATAATAAGAAATGTTCTGGAGCAGAAAATCAGCATATAAGAATGATTTCTGAAGGATCATGTGACACTGAAGACTGGAGTAATGATGCTGACAATTCAGCTCTGCATCACAGGAATAAATTACATTTTAAAGCATAATCAAATAGAAAACAGTTATTCTAAATTGTAATAATACAATAATATTACATTATTGTAATGTAATAATATTACAGTTTTTACTGTATTTTTGATCAAATAAATGCAGACTTGATGAACATAAGAAACTTCTTTCAGATATAAAATCTTACGTACCCCAAACCTAAAATTATATTAAATCATATATTATAATAGTATATTAATCATATTTAAATAAATATTGATTTCATTATAAAACACAATGCTTTGTTAAAAGTAACAATTTATAGCTCCTAATCTGCAGTTTTTCCCCTATGTTCAGAGCAATCCGCCAGTAAGATGGGAGAGTTCCTGGCAGGTGCGGTGTGCCGGAAAGAGGAGAACTGTTCCACAGAGACCATGATGGATGGTATGGACCCCATCACCCACAACTCTCTTCTTCACACACAGACTCATAGTTAAATCTGAGTAGTATGGCCTGGTCATGAGACAAGGAAAGGAGAGGCTCAGTGTCCTCAAGAAGCCCTGGTAGGGTATGTGGGTGATGTTTGGGGTCGGAGGTTAATTACAGTCAGGCACTAAATGCTCAGCAGGTTCATGCTGGTTCGTGGTTTGAGGTCAGACCAGTATAATTCAGATTTGTAAGCGGGTCTTTGAGTGTGTACGAATTTAAGATGCAAGGCCAGCCTAATTTGATCACTGGAGCTGATCGGCCAGTTTGAACCCACTGAACCTGTGGCGCATGGCCTGTCTGCCCCCGGGAATGTGTCTTACCTTGTTTAGCTTATCAGCTAACATTGAAAGACCTCACTTGGGGCCAGTTTGAAACTTAGGCTAGCATTGCTATTTCTCATAAATGGTGTTTCTTAGGTTTAACAAATGATCAAAATATTAAAGAGGTCATATGATTTTCACAACGAAACTCCACGACATGGCGGCGGCGGCAGCAACAATACTACAGCGAGAATAAAAGTTACGCCTTCTTTCTCACACAGTGACATAGACATGTGGAGGCATGTTTAAATGAGGCATTTTAGGAGGGCGTGGACGAGTCTTAACTTTTATAAAGAATATCTCTTTGGGTTTGAGACTTTAGTCTTTGCAACTTTAGGGATCTTATCTATTCACAAACAGCTTGTAACACTCCAAAGAGAAAGGAAAACTTGAAATCACATCATATGACCCCTTTAAACTTTGGTACACACACTACTGTTAAAAAGTTAAGGGTTGGTAAGATTTTTTTGTTTTTGAAAGAAGTCTCTTATGCTCACCAAGGCTGCAAAATACAGTAAAACAGTAATATTGTAAACTGTAATTTCAATTTCAAATAACTGTCTATTTTAAGATGCTGTTTATTCCTGTGATGGCAAAGCTGAATTTTCAGCAGTCTTTAGTGTCACATGATCCTTCAGAAATCATTCTATCAATTTTAATTCTTCAGTATTGTTTAATAAATAGAAAGTTTACAAAAACAGCATTTATTTAAAAATAGAAATCTTTAGAAACACCTTCGCAATCATAGCTAGCACCACTCACATTTCCTTTAGAAAATATACAAATCTGGTTGTATAAATAGTTCTGTATTTGTTTGCAAATTATCTTTGCTCTTTGTGAATGTGTAATGTGTGTTATGATCTGATAGCTTTGGGTCCTATTTTAGGAAAGCATTTAACCACAAATGTTATTTTTGCTTTAAGATTTGCATGTATGTCACCGTTCAGTCTGAGAACTTTCTGTAGAACATCCCACAGTACTACAGAGCCCTTTGTTAGATTAGGAAGACTTTTTGTTTGTTTGTTTAGCGCTTATTGACGTTCTGTTTCCTGCAGGTGTGGGAGTGCAATCAACTGCGGTCGTGATTGAGGATAAGGAGAGGACGTGCGACTCGCTGCTCATGTGCATCGTCACTGTGTTGAGCCACGGCCTGCGGAGCGGCGGTGGGGTCGGAGATGTTCTGCGCAAACCTTCTAAAGAGGTACCACACAAGGGCCTCAATATTAATTTGGGGTGGGACTGTCTTTTTATTCGGCCTATGGCAGATAGGTGTTCAGGAAACCTGTTTGAAAACAATCACTTGCTAGTGGTGCAGAAAAGTGTTATTATATTATTATTATTTAAAAAACAAAAACAAATTTTTTACTTGAAATAAAATAATCGTTACTATAAAAATAAAAATATATTATTAAAAACTTACACTTATTTTATTTCAGCTTTCAAAGGAAAATTTCTCATTTTCATTTGATATCTGAAATCATTTATAAAAACTATATATATATATATATATATATATATATATATATATATATACACACACACATATATATATATATA
>NW_015539898.1:1594117-1599615 GCF_001515605.1 Sinocyclocheilus anshuiensis | reverse complement strand
ATGACTCCAAAAATATATTTCTGAAAACAGAAAATATAATAATAAAAACAAATTAACATTTTTTATAAAAGCTATTATGATATCTCACTGATTCTAAAATAACACTGTTGAATAATCACACACTTCATTGTTGTTACAAATGCTGTTATGATCACTGATTGGTGCATTTGGAATAGCCAATCAATCATTTTTTCACTCTTTTAGTAAATAATTTTGGGGGAAAAAAAATCAGGCCTTAAATATTGTAGTTCTCAAACAGTTTGGTCACTCAAAGATAAGGGTAGTTGGACAGAGTTAGAGG
This sequence comes from Sinocyclocheilus anshuiensis, assembly GCF_001515605.1. Classification (NCBI taxonomy): domain Eukaryota; kingdom Metazoa; phylum Chordata; class Actinopteri; order Cypriniformes; family Cyprinidae; genus Sinocyclocheilus; species Sinocyclocheilus anshuiensis. The sequence continues at coordinate 1,599,314 of NW_015539898.1, read as the reverse complement.
AACACTGGTCTATTACTGGATGTTGATTGGGAGGATCTTGAATTGGAAACAACACTGATATTAAAACCTCTTGCATCTCTTTTCTCCGTAGGAGCCTCTGTTTGCAGCCCGTGTGATCTACGACCTCCTCTTCTTCTTCATGGTCATCATCATCGTCCTCAACCTCATTTTTGGAGTCATCATTGACACCTTTGCTGACCTCAGAAGTGAAAAGCAGAAGAAAGATGAGGTTCTGAAAACGACTTGCTTTATTTGTGGTGAGTGTCTACACGGCCTCAACGCCAAATACCCGAATTATTACTTCTCTGTGGATGGCCTTTCATTTCAGTCGAATCGCAAAACAAAATGCAAAAATCTTGCTCCAAACCCCCTGACATACAGCTGAAATTTTCGTTTATTAAAATAAAACATTTTATTAGGGCAAATTATAACCTAAAACCTTATACTCGAATCGAAAAAATTTACCACCAGAAGGACAAGTTATGCTTAACGCTTCATTGCAGATCTAGGCTTTTATCCACTGACCTACAAAATCCTGGGACTGAGAGGGGCATGGGATGTAAGAAAGAGGATATCAAACCAAGGCCATTTGAGAACATTATATGTTAAAAAGTAACAGCTTAGTCGTTGTTTAAATGATTTTCAACATTTCTAGTTGGTATTTTGTTGTTCATATTTCTGTTTTGGCTTAGAAATGTACTCTGCTGCAAGCAATGCATCACATAAATCATTTCTAAAAACAGTAAAGCATGCACATATCCTAATTCATATTTATGAGCCTTTGTCATTTTGAGATGTAACTCAGTCCTCCCAAAGGTTTGCAGAGTTTTATTAAGTTATCTTCAGTGAATAACAGATGTTCATGTACCTATGTCCCATAAATTTCATAGGCGCATAAAACTGTTTAGCTCCAGCATAAACATTAGGACGCCCCCTCTTCACCAGAAGTCTTAGTCATAACTCACTGTGGAGGTGGTGGAGTGGCTTCCTGTTGCCACTTGGCGTGTTTGACCATGTTAGTGTGAGATCAGCTGTAAATGATCATAAATCTCACAGTGCACACACCTATTATATAAGGACGCTGTTCTCGACTTGTTAGGATTCAGTTCATCTCTCGGGCGATTTCACGATCCATGACTAACACAGATTAGCAGTACAAACGTGCGATTGGAGAGTAGATGACGTGTTGCAGTCAAATGACAGTTTCTCAATGTGTTTGCCCACCAATCACACATCCAAATTAGACTGTTTGTTTGTGACCATCACAAGATTCATAACCTCCGTTTGCTCATAACACGCACCATTCATGCTTGTATACAAACAGTTTCCCTGTGGTTCTACTTCCTCTTCCAGATAGTACAGTTTTCTTTTAAACCAAACCAATTTTAAGAAAGAAATTGTGTTATGCATCATGTCAGCGTCTTAAAGGATTGGTTTCCCTCTCACTGAACGAACTGCATAGAGCTAAATAAGTTCCTGAGCTAAACAAACCTTTCTTTTTGGACAACTGATCATTGGGCAGCTTGTCACTTCAAGATTACTCTTAATCTTGATCTTCTTAACTGACTTTAACCCTTAAAAACCAGGTACATGTGGCAAGGCCCATTTACAACAACTGCTGCAATCTCATTTCGTTGTAACTGTGTTTCTGGTCTACAGGATTGGAGAGGGACAAGTTTGACAACAAAACAGTGACGTTTGAGGAGCACATTAAGGTGGAGCACAACATGTGGCATTATCTCTTCTTCATCGTGCTGGTGAAAGTGAAAGACTCCACGGAGTTCACAGGGCCAGAGAGCTATGTGGCCGAAATGATCCGGGTAAGGGATCTGAAGTGCAACAGCAGACTTTATTTCAGTTTGAAATAAATTTAACTTACTAGATGGTTATGGTAAGATAAAAAGACAATATTTCCAGTCACAACAGCAAAACTTGTTTTAATTTTAAACTGAATTTAACATTTAAGGTGGATATGGTATCTCAAAGAATTTCATTTTTTTGTACTTTTTACGCCACTTCTGAGAAAAGTTCTAACAAGAGCCGGATCTATTTACTGCTGTGTATAAATCACACAGTGGAATGTGGAGCATCCATTGGCTAACCATTCGTTCAGTTTAAAGGAATATTCTGGGTTCATTACTAGTTAAACTCATTTGACAGCATTTGCAGCATAGTTTTGATTACTGCAAAAGTTCATTACGTCTTGTCGCTCCTTTTGTTTAAAAAAGGCTAAAAGATACTGTTACAATGAAAGTGAATCTGTAATCCAAATAATGAAAATATTCACCGTTTCAAACAAATAACCACAAAACATGAACAAGATATTTTAAAGAAGATATTTTCAACTTTACAGTTTTGTTGCCATGACAATGTAATACCTAAATCCCTAAAATGACCATAAAAAAGTGACGAAAACCCTTACAGGTCTAATGAATAATTAAGCAAATATGTTTTAACAGAAGTGATCTGTTCATGAGTCAGTCAAGTCACTTTTATTTAGCAAGGAAGCATTAAATTGATCAAGTGACAATTAAGACTTCATCATTTTGACCTTTGTATTCATTAAGGAATCCAAAAAAAATAAAATGTATCGTGGTTTCCACAAAAAATATTAAGCAGCTCAATGGTTTTCAAAATTGATAATAATAAGAAATGTGTTTTGAGGACCAAATCAGCATATTAGAATGATTTCTGAAGGATCATGTGACACTGAAGACTGGAGTAACGATGCTAAAAATTAAGCTTTACATCACAGGAATAAATTACATTTTAAAATATATTTAATTAGAGAACAGTTGTTTTAAATTGTAATATTATTTCACAATATCACCGTTTTTACTGTATTTTTGATCAAATAAATGCAGCCCTGGTGAGCAGAAGAGACTTCTTTTAAAAACATGTAAAAATCCAACGGTAGACTAAGTGCTTTTATAACATTCACATTTTTGCTTTTAAATTCTCAGAAAAATAATGCCATTCACTACCATTGTAAGTGCCTCGTCGTTAATGATCTAGACAGCAGTCGCCTTTTAGGAAACTGAGGTCACCATAAATTAATTTAAGCCCTAGGGCCAAAGTCACATGATGATAGTAAATCAGCCAATGGCATGGCACAGTTTTGGATCAGTGGATGTGTTTGTTTACTGCTGAGGATTTTTTGTGAACTCTTAGAGTTGATAACGCTGTGATAACTTGACACTGAGCGTCTGCTTGTACACACAGAGAGAGAACCAAAGAGTTACGATCAAATAGCACATCGGATAGAGTGTTTGTGTGTGGGTTTCTTTCCCCCGTAGAGCAGCCGAGTTCAGAGAAGCCGTTTTATATCAGATTTCCAAAGAATGATGTATTTACGAGGACTAAACCATGCCATGATGGGGCATGACTACCCCTCAAAACATTTTTAGATCTTTTTACTTTTAGTTGAGTCCACAATCCTGGGACAGAAATGAACAGTTTAGTTTGCTTTGGGGAATGTGGCCTACTTTAAACTTTATCTTCGGGAAAGTGGAGTACTTAAGGAATTTTCCACCAGATTCCTCACAGTAAATCCCTTTAAATTACCCCAAACCTTCTCCTTTGACTTATGTAGTCACAACTTGGTGACCTTAGGCCTCTCAGGGATGCCAGAGCTCCTGTTTGCCTTCAGACTGGAGTCTCAAGATGTTCTGAAAATGGCTCGGAATGTGTTAATCCTGGAGAAAAGCTGTGACAGCACACACACACACACAGCTCGCTTCAGTTTGTTGACCAGAGGAGCAGGAGTTCCCCTCATGATTGCAATATGTGCGTATGCCTTTGTATGCATGTGTTTCTCTGAAAAATGATCTCTTCGCTAAAGCACTGTGGACTTTTTCCTCAGAAAAACACTTTTAACAACTATAACAAATCGCTGGATGAATACCAGTTCGTAGCTCAATTGGGTTATTAAATGAAAAAAAAAAAGCCTTTCAAAATGAGGGCACTTATGTTGTTAATTTAAACATCCAGCTTTATCTATATTGTCTTTTTATAGGTCATCATATGCTTTGCTTAATGCAATGACGTGGAACTTTTAAGGTTAAATTGACTTTTGAGTAATTTTAGGTAAAGAGAAGTGCTCAGGAAAGCCCCTTCTGCACAAGTGGTTGTTCTCTTGACGCAGATGGTGCAACGGTGGGTTTCTGACACGGTTTCTGATCTGTGTGGTGTCCCAACCTCCTTGGCGCCTTTCGAGGGTTCGCCATGTGGTTTTGGGAGGAATGACCTGACTTGGGATTAGTTGCTCTTTAAGGTCTCCTAAAAAAATGAGAAGCCTTTGACCTGACACCAAAAGTTAGAGCAATTTGTGATGCATCAATAGCAATGCAAGATCTCTTTTTGTGGTTTGTGAGAAGGTGAGAAAGAAATGCTGCGTAGAGCATCAAGCTGAGGTTGGTAAAGCCATTATTTGACTAGATAATGCACATGAAGTCACTTTTTGATGTTTTATTTAGTAAAGAGAAGGACAGGAAGTGATAGGGAGAATGGGATCAGGAAATGACACAAACCGGGCTTGAAGTTGCACTGCCTGCCTGCATAAGCACCTGCAGGAATGAGTCCTAATACCTGGAAACAAGTTAGCATTTTTTAACTTCCGGTTCTACCGTCCCAAAGCCAATGGGATTTTTTGGCTAAATGCCTGAAATAAGGTCTGAGGTAAACACAAGCTTGAGATAAGTTCACATTTTATTATACGACATCAAATGCATCAGTAAAACCCCATTTGGGATCTTTTAAAGCTTTTTAGGTGTCCTGAAAAAAATGGCTAAATGGGACTACAGAGATTGTCGGAGGGATTAAACGTTATCACACCGAACAAAAAAAAACTTGTCTACTCGCTAGTCTGCTTTTACAGCCTTATTGTGTGTGCTTGTGCTCTTGTGAACTATTCAAACTTGAACTTTCTACAGTGCAGATTTGAAATATTAAATAAATAGTTGTCAGAAGCTTAGTGGTGGTGACATTGAAAGGGATAGTTCACCCAAAAATGAAAATTTGATGTTTATCTGCTTACCCCCAGGGCATCCAAGATGTAGGTGACTTTGTTTCTTCAGTAGAACACAAACGAAGATTTTTAACTCAAACCGTTGCAGTCTGTCAGTCATATAATGGCAGTCAATGGGCTCCACGACTTTGAGAGTAAAAAAAAACATACACAGACAAAACCAAATTAAAC
>NW_015539898.1:1583094-1593598 GCF_001515605.1 Sinocyclocheilus anshuiensis | reverse complement strand
TGTGCAAGAAACTGAATGAGGCATCTACTTATATATATCTATGTCTACTATGCCAGAGCACATACACGTGTCACGCGCCGGATGTTGTGAACGCGCTCAGGACAGCTGGACATGGCAGTGGATCAGAGGTAACAAATTATATAAATACTGTTCAGTTTCTTGCACGGAGCGATCGTTTCGTGTGTTAAGACCTCAATGTATCGTCACGAGCCGCAGGGTTTAATTTGCTTTTGTCTATGTATATTTTTTGACTCTCAAAGCCGTGGAGCCCATAGACTGCCATTATATGACTGACAGACTGCAACGGTTTGAGTTAAAAATCTTCATTTGTGTTCTACTGAAGAAACAAAGTCACCTACATCTTGGATGCCCTGGGGGTAAGCAGATAAACATCAAATTTTCATTTTTGGGTGAACTATCCCTTGAAGTCATGCGACCGTGGTGTAGTTCATTTGTAGTCCAGCTTTTTACTTCTGGCGATTGTATTTATGCTTCAAATTCAAATGCATTCGTAAACGTTGTGTATATTTATGAAGATTATATTGATGAACAGAATATGTGATAATCATAAACATTTGTGGGTCACAGAGCTTATTTTCTGAAACAATTCAACAGCCAGTGGAAAAATGCTACTGGTTCTTTGTTGAGGAACCAGAGTGATGCTAACTTCTGAGTTGGTCTACAAAATGATCTAATCCCTGCAGCACTTTATTGTCTTAAATTTCTGCTGTTACTGCGCTTAAAACAATTACAGTATATGCACCTAAATTGTTTTGTTTAATATAATGCATCAAGACCAAAGAAGAAAGACCTTTGCTGTTTGATCGTCTACTTTCATTCAGGTAATTGAGGTTAGATCAAGCGTTGTGTCTGTAGGTAGAACCCCTACATGAACCTGCCCTTTTCTCTTCAGCTTTTTTTCCCCTGTGAATATTATTCACAGCTTTGTGATGACGTCTGTCATAATTGCTGCACTTTGAAGATGTGCGTGAACGCTCGGGTCCCGTTTAGGACCCGATGCTGCTGTTGCTGCTCAGACCACAGAGCATCCTGTCTTAGTGTGTAGGCTCTTGTGGTATTAGTAATGAAATTCACACTTCCCTCATTTCCATTGAAGCAGCAGATACAGTTGAAATTGATGTGGCTAGAGCGCTCACACATTTACTGGCAATGCTGTCAAGTGTAAACAAAGCTTAGGAAATAGAGGTTTAAGAGGGGGCTGTTTCGGACGCACGAACGTGCACAAACACACCCAAATAAGTGTGAAACCAAAGCAGCACTTTAAAAGACGCATATGTTACATTTGCCCCTTTTTCCGTCATGCCGGATAAAGCGAATGAGTGCTGTTATAGATTCTTCATTATAGAGACAGTACATCCAAAAATTAAAAATCATTTAATATTTATTGCACTCACCTTCATGTCTTTCCAAACCTGTATCATTTCTTTCTTCTGTGGAACATAAAAAAGATATTTCAAGTGTTATGTATTTCGAGTATTGTGTTTTTTTTCCCTCCACACAGAGGAAGTCAATGGTAACAACAATGTTTTTTTACTAACACTCTTCATAATATCTTCATATGAACATATATGATGACAACATTTTCATTTTTGGATGAACTGTCCCTTTTAAGGAATTTTTTGTTTTTTTTACATAGAAGTAGTTGTAGTTCTCATTTCTGTAGAAGTAAGACCAGAGGAAGTGAGTATTTTAGTGTAGGTTGTGATTCAGACATGCCACTATATCCTCTTGATTTATATCCAGCATTAGAGACAGTGGTTTTTATTTTGTTTTTAAATTTGTTGGTTATTTGGAGAAATGGGATCATGAAAAATAGCTTAAAGATTTGTTAAAAGCTTACAAAATGTCATATTATAAATGTTGGTTTTACTTCAACCAACAACAAAAATAGTTACTGAAATTCCCCAATTTTTTACATTTTAATTTTTGTGTTTTATGTTTATTTTTCAAACATAAAAAATATTTGATAAAAGTTTGCTTATGCTTTGCTATATCTTCGTAATCACATTTAATTGCAATTCTGAGAAAAACGCTGACCCAGTCTCTGGTTGTGAATTATTTATATATTTATTTATTTACTTTTTGAGTTATACATGTTGTATTTTACGTTTTTATTTGTTTATATGATGTGTTTGTTTCATGAAACATTTTATTTTTATTTATTCAAAATATAAACTATACTAAATAGAAATGGGTTAAGAACGCATATTTAGGATTTGTTAGTTATTTCGAGAATTACAAGTGTGCTTAAATTTTAATATATGTATAATCATTTTATTGTATTGCTGTCTATTTAGACAATTATTTTAGTTAGTTGGTTAGTTTAGTTTTTTTTATATATATTTTATAAATGTTATTCATAATATTTTACTTATTTTACGTGTTTTTCACTAGGCGCTATAGGTTTCTCTAGTTAAATAAAGCTATATTCAGGAGTGTAAAAGCTAAATTTGAGTTTGTAGGTCATCCGTCTACGTAATATACCCGCTATGAGGTTGGAGGAACTATGGTAGTCTGAACAGTGGGTGACATTGGCTTCATCATTTTACTGATTTCAAAAGCAGACTCAGTCAGGGTGAAACAGGTCTGATTAGCGATAACAGCGTGTGCCTCTGTGATGACGATGACGAAACCAGCTGACAGCTGGGCTCCATGCACAGACGACAATGTTTGTGGGCGGAGGTAAACACAAACCTCAACATCTGTGGCAGCAGGAAGTGAGTGCACACGCACTCCTCTCTTGTTCTCAGAATGAGGGCGAGCATTACCTGTGATTTTCCCCAGTGCCTGAGTGGAACCGTCTGTCTGAAGTCTGTGCACACGGCCCGTCTGTGATTTCTGAGACAAGGGGACTTCTCTGCACCTGAAGCCTGAATGGCCTCTGTCTCTGTTTTTGTCACATACACATGCATAAGCGGGTAGCTGACAAAATTACATATGCATGAACCGTTTTCCCCCATTACTTTAGGTTAAAGTTCAAATAAATGTTCAAGGGAAAGTGTTTATTTTTAGATGCTATGATTGCTCACCATTTCCTATGGAAGCTGTGTTCTGCCTCAGTAAATATTAAATGTAATTATGATTTTATTTCTCACAATTGTAATTTTATGTATGTATCTTTTTTTTCTCTTCTTTCTAACACTGCTTTTAAAACAAGCTTTCTTCTATTGGGGATAGACAAATATAAGTGAGCCGTTTGTTGGTTGAATTCCCTTCTCTGTTGCTTTCAAAAATATTGCTTTGTTTATTCAAGTGCTCATTTTACGGCTAAGCCAGCGATGCTACTTTGAGGTGGGACTATCTGTTTAATTGACCAATGGCAGACAAGGGGAGTGTTCAGGAAACCTGCTTGAAAACAGTCATTATTGTTGCAGTTGTCATTGCTGGATTCAGAAATGAAGTTTTCATGTGAGAAATTGTGGTTTTCCTTCAAACAACAACAAAAATAGCTCTTTAATTTATATTCAGTGTCAGAGTTACCTTTCATTTCATTTCATCTTCCCCTTCCGCTCTCTTCCCCTTCCGCTGCCCCTGCCCCTGCCCCTGCCCCTCCCCCTCCCTTCCCTTCCCTGACCCTGACCCTGACAGTCTCTAAATACTTTATTTAAATTATAAATAAAATATGTAACTGAGCCATTTGGTGGTTTACTTCCCAAACTGCTTCTTTGTTGCTTTCAAAAACATTCCAATTTGCCTGACTTTATTTTATGGCTTAACCAATGATCTTACAGTACTTTTAGGCGGGACTATCTGTTTATTTTACCAATAGCAGACAAGGAGAGTATTTTGAAAAACCTGCTTGAAAACAATCATTTTCATTACTATACATACTTTTTACATTTGCAACAAAAAAAAAATAGTCCTGCGGTATGCAGAAACATTCCAGGTATCCCATGCAGTCTATCAAGGAGTATGAGAAGCCAAAACCTTCATGCATAGTAGTTATAAATAGAAAGAATTCTGTTTAAAATCGCTTTAGATGATGTATAGCATGTCACAGCAATTTTGTCATGATAACTGCTAGAGGAACTCGCTGACTTCCTTACAGGATATGAAAAAAATATGCAAATATGTTCACAAACCTCTGTAGTCTGGACTTGTCTTGTCTGTGTGTGTGTGTGTGTGTGTGTGTGTATGTGTGTGTGCGTGCGTGCGTGTGTGCGTGCACAAGTGGACCAGCGAAGTAGGAAGTGTCTGAGCAAAGAATGGCGTGTTCTTTGGCCAGAATCCTTTTAACATTATATCTTTTTTTTTCCTGCTTCTGTTAGAATCCCTCTCGTCCTTATTAGGAGCTGCGTCTGACCTCTCCCACCAGTCACAAGTCAGACATTCTGAAATCACATTTGGCTGGGGTTGGAGCTTGTAGACTCCCACTGTAGTCTCTGATTGCTTGTTGTACTATAAAGCATTCTGATATATTGCAACAAAAGAACATGGCTAGTTCATTAAGAACTTTTTGTCCCAGTCACAGCCCACAAAATCACTGAAAAAGTCAAATATAAACTTGGTACATTACACTTGCCTGTGTAAAACTCATAGTCATGCTAGTCAACAGAGGGGACAATGTGTTTTTAATGTGCTACTATGCAGTTGTTTGGCTTAGAAGGCACCACTAATACAATTATTTAAAAAAAATAATAATCTAAAGGTCATATTAGTTCAGTTAAATTTTCATATATTTTTATTTTGCCCTGTGGTAGCAGGAAAATGGTGCTTCCACATTTCTCCTTAGTATTTTTTTTTTTCATGCCATCTGTGAGGTTGTTTTGGATGTTTTCTCCATCATAGGTTTGCTTTCATCTCGCGGTCAGATACTGTTTTTAGTGTTTCACTTGATGAAATTAGTGTGTGTAATGTCAAAAATTGCGATGGTAGATTTCTCCTTGTTGAATAATTGCATGCCAATTAGAGAGAAAAATAGTACTCCGTGTTATCTGAGGGTGAGGCTGTCCGCATGCTCATGTGACTTTGATACTGCATTTCCTTAGTTTGCTGTAATCATATTACACATAGGAAATTTTGTCTGATGTAAGTAGACATATTCTTATAAACGGAGAGATAATGAGGGAATGAGAGGTGGAGGAGGACATGACTTCAAGTGCACCATTAGTTAATGTCTGATTTCAAGAATGGTATGTGGAAATCTAGTGGAGGATGTTTGGAAAGTGTTTTGGAAGGAAAAAATGAAGAAACTGAGTAATTAAATAATACAGCAGACACTGAATAATGCTTCAATTGTCAGGCCAATAGTTCATGTAAAGTGACCCAAATAAGTCAGACTTAATATATGAATAAAGCTTTATTCAGTAACAAAATATCAAACATATGCTGCTAGAACTTAGAACTAACTTCACTTTTCTGTGCCATTTTTGCACCATTTTATGATTTTTAGTGGATGTATACAGTCAGTGTCCCTCAAATTCACACAGGTGGAGTTAATCATATTAACTATGAACATATGAATATACTGTATGAAGTATAGTTTTATCATTTAAGACCTAACTAATTAAGTGTCCAAGTACTTTACATTTGTACATTTTAAAATTACACTACCATTCAAAAATTTGGGGTTGGAAAGATTTTTTTTTTATGTTTATGAAAGTCTCTTATGCTCACCCAGGCTGCATTTATATATATATTTTAAAAAAAACAGTAATATTGTATTTATTTATATTTATGTATTATTTATATAATTAAAATAACTGTTTTTATTTAAATGTATATATATTTTAATACCCAGTCTTCAGTGTCACATGATCCTTCAGAAATCATTCTAATATAATATGTAATAATATCTAATATTCTCATTTTAAAAAATGTAAAAAAAAATTTGTATTATCAATGTTGAAAACAGTTGTGCTGTCTATTATTTTGTGGAAAATGTGATTCATTTTTTTCAGGATTCTTTAATGAATAGAAAGTTCAAAAGAACAACATTTATTTTAAATAGAAATCTTTGATATTTGATTACAAATGTCTTTACTGTCACTTTTGATCTATTTAATGCATGCACATTTTTGAACAGTATATGAATTTGTAACTACTGAAGGTACACTATTCAGTGATGTGCAGCTTTATATATAATAATAGTATGCTACCAAAAACATTAACGTCTAATATTCCAACAGGAACACAACTTGGACTGGTTTCCACGGATGCGGGCCATGTCGCTGGTTAGCAGTGACGCCGAGGGCGAACAGAACGAGATCAGGAATCTTCAGGAGAAACTTGAATCCACCATGAAGCTCGTCTTGAATCTCTCATGCCAACTCACTGAACTGAAAGAACAGGTGAGTGATGAAGCTTTGGGACTGATGTCAGAACATTATATCCATTCTGCTAGTTCTTAACGCCCCGATGAGGTTGAAGTGTAGTCTTGACCCTTTAAGCTGTTTAAATGGACTTCACAGACTAGAATTTAAGTTGGGTGTGAGTGAAGCAAGGCCTTCAAGGTCAGTCAGCATGAGACCACAGCCTCTTCCAAGGTTCAATTAGACCAAAGGGCAATGAGTCATTCCTGTCTGTCTTTCTCTTTCTGCCTTCAGCTCGTGGTATTTAAAATGATGTTTCAACTGCGTCACGAGGCCAAGTGTTGTTTCACTTTTATTCAGCCGCATTGTCGTCCAGATGAAGTTCTGCGAACTCGAGCTTGTTTGTTTCCACAGATAAACAGTCTAACTCGCATAGATGAATACGATAAAGTGGGTCATTGAGTTAGACGCTCATATTTTGATTTGGTGGAAATATGCGTAATGGGATTTGCTGTCATGTCGTTGATTTCTTGTAAATAGTGTCGAATTAACACCATCTTGAGGTGTGCAGCCACATAAAATGGGAAGTGTCTACAGGGAAGTTTTTTTTTCTTCTGTACTCCAGACATGGGGAAAAGGTCATTGTTTGGCTAAAAGAAGACAAAGCAAGTAAAACCCAACAAACTTTCACTATTTATTCTGCGTCAATGCGGTGGTTACACGTGTCGGGACCAGTTTTGCTTTTCCCTTTCTTACGTTAAACTTAGAGAGAATGATAGCATCAATTCTTCACATGGTTGCCCAGAAAATATTTGAAAATGAATTATTTGTTTTTCCATTTGTTGTTCATTAATTGTTGATAATCTTGGGCCGTATTTTCAGTCTATGATCTGGTTTTTCTCCACTATTTTTGCTATCATACACTTTATTCTGATGGGAAAAAAGTGTAAATAAGACAAAATCAGAAATCAAAAATTCAAGTATTCATAACTACAATAAATTTGACAAAATTAAAAAAAAAAAAAAAAAGACATTCGGGCCCCAAAAGCACCATTTATATGAGAATTGTTTAACAATACACCATAGAAAATCTCCACTATAATCATCTTGGAAAATGAGTATACTCGTGTAACCAAAAAAAATCATAAAATGACATTCTAAAAATATAATCAAAGATATATTCACTTGAATTAATTGATGTATTCCAAACCCTTTTGATCTGCAGTCTTATGCTTAAATGCTTGACATAATTTAAACATTAATAAATATATATTTTGCCTGTGTATGAAATGACACACAAACACACACAAACAAACTAACAAACTGCTTAGATTTGATTGTCACGTCTCAAGATTATTTCATACTGTGATCTATTTGACTCAAAGCACAAGTGCAACCATGTGATGTCCTTCCCAGTATTCCCTCATGTGACCCCGCCTGGGGTCCTTTTGACGGAGTGATTCAATAATTTCAGATTTCTTTTACGAATGGGTGTTTTTGGGGTGGGCTTAAATCTAGGCAGGATCTAATGTGGTATTTCAGCTCTAACGCTTTTTATCTCAGATGTTTATTGTTAATGTACTTGGATTACAGATTCGGTTGTGATAAACTGCAGTTAACGGCTCCCTATATGGAGTCACTTTAGCAGGAGGAGCAAGCAGAGCCACTTACCTTTAAATGGCTGTGTGATTGTTTAGTAGTATGAGGTACTTCCTGTGGACATCAACTTTAATATACACATGCGTGAGTGTTTTTGGCTCACTTTTGCAGCCGTTGAGTCAGAGTAGGGGATTTCGGTATAGACAGTGTGAATTTCAGTGGAACTGCATACGTGAACATGAGTGTGTGTTAGTGTGTGTTGTAGCTCAGTTACACAACACTGCATGACATTGCTCCAAATGCTCCATTTTATTTTCCCAGAAGCTTTTTATAAGACAGCACAAACACACACACACACACACACACTGTTGTGTTATGAGGTCATAACCAGGGCAACATGAAGGGACACACAGAATGCATCACTGCATGACATGCCTGATCTGTGGGAGAGACAAACAGGAGATGAGGAAGATTTCAAATGAACAAAAAACTGCAGATTTTTTTTTTAATGATGCCACAAAGGAAGCAGAAACTGTATATTGAGATTTAACTGTATTTTCAGTTACTTTTACATATTTAACTTTTACTTGTTTGTATTTTTACATATTTGGATTTACTATACAAATATATGTGTGTCTATCTATCTATATGAAACTATACTGTATATTCAGATTTGTTTTTATAGATAACTATTTTAGTTACTTTTACAAATTTTACATTTACTTTTATTATTTATATATATATATATGCTTATAACTACTCTATAAATCTAGATACATTGTAAATCCAAATATGTAAATAAATGTAGATTTATAGAAGTATAGTTATAAGCATATATTCATGTAAATATATACACACACATATATATATATTAAATATGAAACTGTATATTCAGATTTAGCTGTATTTTCTACAGTAATTATAATTTCTTATGATACATAACACACAGAGAGACACACACATATACATATACATATACATATACATGTAAATGTAAAAATGTGTAAATGAAAAATTGTAAAAGTAACTGAAAATACAGTTAAATCTGAATATACTGTATACATCAGTTTCATATAGATAGATAAAATATCAAAAACATCTCAATTTTTGACATTTTTTGTGAATATATATTCTGATATGAACGGTAGGGCTGTGTATTGCCAGCAAAGTCACGATACGATAAGTATCCCGATACAGTGGCCACAATATGATTTCACCTTAGCAGAATTTATAAAACAGCTGTTTATTAAGCACTGCACACTATAGGGCCATTGCTAACTATAGACAGAACAGGCAGTTGACTTATGCATTATGAAGGGCCTCCATAACTGTACAACAGAATAACAATATACGTAATGGCATAGGTTTCATGTTAACATTGTGCACTCCCCACCAGGTACATAAATAATAATGTACCCATTCTAATAAATTTATATTGTAATGTACTCATTCTAATATATTAATAAAATCATCTTTACATTACTGGTAGGTTATCATTGCACAAATGAACACACTCCCTATATTTAAAAAAAAAAAATTAGAAGCGTTCTGAACTAATGCGCTGTCTTCACTGTAGCTCACGCGCACACATTCAGTCACTCACACAGATCACACTGCGCACACACACAGACATTCTGCAACACAGCGCTGCCCCGCAGTTTTATCAGTAAAATATCTTAACCGCTGAAGAGCTACATTATCTTTCCCAGCAAGGAGTTGGTAACATCATGGTTTCTGAAGCAATTGAAGCCACAGCTTCACTGTTAGAGAAATGCTGCAAAAATGGAGGAAATTCATATATAGACAGTATGTCTCTCTCTCTCTCGTAAATGAACACTTGATGAATTACACTTTTCTGAGAATAGAATATCGAAGTGGAGATCGCTAAACTGCAAGCTTTCAGTTTTTTTTCAGAAAGCCAGTGCTTTTATCCACAGTGGAGAGAGCGCATGTGCACATGGTTGCCAGGCAGTGTTAATTTCGTTGACGAATAATTTTCGTCATAATTCAACGACATTTTTTTCACCGACGACAATGAGACGATAACAAACTAAAACTCTTTTTGAATGACAAAAACTATGACGTAAATCTATTGACATTTTCGTCAACGAATAAAAACGAGATGAAAATGATAGGGAGGGACGATTTAGGAAGAGATTCATTCAGAACAAATCTGCTTCGTGGTTCGGAGGTTAGATGCGTACATATGAACCGGCGGGACATAAGCTAACATACGCTTGCTGCAAGTCGCATAAAGCGTTAAAAAATGTCAATATGTGGGAGTAAGAGAAGAGCAGACACATGGATAAATCTGATGACGCAAGAGAGAACTCAATTCTGTCCGGTTTTCTGAGCGCACACACTGAAGCATACACACACAGAAAGCGCGCCTCACAGCGCGCGAGTACTCTTTTGCGTCGCATGAACGGAGAATTACGCACAAAATTATGTCGAATTGTCCGTTTTGACGAGTATTCACGTAAACAGTTGATTATGTCTTAAGTGAACGTAAACAGCAGGGAGAACGTATATCAGTACATTGCATCCATTGCAGCTGTGCATTCGGTTTTAAAGGGACAGCAGCCTAATTTAGTTGCTATTGTCTGAGTCATTGATGTTAATCAAGCAACAAC
>NW_015539898.1:1570564-1583042 GCF_001515605.1 Sinocyclocheilus anshuiensis | reverse complement strand
AAAAACTTTAGTAGCCCTAAAGATGAATCAAAATTTATTTATAGAAATAAATATGTCTGCTTGAAAGAATGAAGAATATGGTAAACAAGTTGATATAAAGAATGCATAAATAGCCTGTATAACCATTTGTATTTCATTAAAAAGAAGACCATGTTCTTGTTCTTTATGAGAAGTGGTTTTATTCAATTTTAACATAAAGGCATGTTGTATGTCACCGCAGTTACATCAGTGTCTATCTTGATAAAACCTTAATATCAAACTAGTTTGGAAATTTTAGAGAAATGCTTAATAAATGCACTGTAACTATACCCATTAGATTTTAGCCGACTAAATTTACTGTAGATTTAGTCGACTAAAATCTTATGATATTTAGTCAACTAAAACTAGACTAAAACTAAAAACAATTCAGATGACTAAAATATGACTAAAACTAAATGGCATTTTAGTCAAACGACTATGACTAAAACTAAATCAAAATTTGCTGTCAAAATTAACACTGTTGCCAGGTTGACAAAAATAAATAACACACTTAGCAGATATTTCCGTATTGCGCAAGTGTGAAGCTCTGTTTCGGGGATTACGTCTCTTTATATCAGGCAACCCTGGTTGTGTTCGTCTGTGGCCAGATTAAACCTTGTTATAGCCTATATATTATACTCTATTCATTCTTTTTAGAAATCTTGCACTTTTCTGTTTTAAACGCTGTTCTTGTATTCAAATTAAGCACGGTCCACTGCTGCTGGTATCGAAACAGCTGTTTCTCAATCATCAAGTAATATGTGACGAATAGGAGATGAGAATTTTTTTTTTTTTAAATAATAATGATTATAACTTCTTGCTGTGTTTGTTTTGACAGATGACAGAGCAGAGGAAACAGAAACAGAGGATCGGGCTATTGGGACACCCCCAACACATGAACGTGAACCCCCAGCAGCCCGCCTGAACCCCCGTTCCACTGGCCAAGTGTCCTACAGCTGTCTCCTGCAGACATCAATCGCATCAGCCTTTCTGTGTGCGTGTGTATGAACGTGTGTGTGTCAAGACATCACAGACACATCATCACCACAACCTGCTGTGTACACCCAAAATAAATGGCTGTAGGCCACCAGGGAAGTTTAAAAGACTTTCGCCCCCTTCTTCACATCCATTTGTGTGCCAAATGTTTCTGCGTGTTAAAGAGGAAGTGCATTTGCATCAATCACCTTCCACACGGTGAAAATGAGCTACACTACTAGATACTGCACGTCTTACAAACGTGCTGCAGCCTGTAGATGCTGCTTGGACACACATCCTTTTGTATTGACCCATAGCAGTCAGTATTTGATGTCTTATTTTTGTATTTTGTGCAATATTAATATTTTAATATGCAACTACATCTGTATATTATGTCTTAAAGGGACGGTGCAGTAATTTATTTTTCTTTGGTTCTTTTGCTTTATGATTGTAATGAAATACATTAGAGGCCAGGTACTTGTAGGAATACTGTTTGCAAAGTCAAGTTTGATGACAGATACGATATATGTATATGGGGAAAAACAGCCTTTTTCGTATTTAAGTTAATTTATTTATATCAACATGCTTAGAGGAGATGCTTATGCGAATGCTGCCAATTTAGAGTTCTTTAATTCTCATGAATAAAATCAGGTTCTGTTTGGTATTTAGGAGCTCTTTATGAAGCTTTATGGCTTTTTGTGTGTACTGTCAGATTTATGGCCTTAGAAGTCATATACAAAGTAATAATAGATGAACTGTTCAGGCAGTTAAGATTTTTTTTCCTTAAAATAATGCACTAAAATAATTGAACTCATATCATTCCTGTCATTATAGAGCCATGGTAATTGTGCCGTTGTATATTCCTGCAACTCAGAAGGTGAAGCGCAGGATGAATATTTGCTGACAAAAGCAATCTTTGTCAAGTTTTCTTCTGTAATCAGTCACATTTTTCTAGACAATTTTCATCTTTTAGCTGAGCAAGGCAGGTCACTTTCTTAATACTATCCTATTTTTTTTTGTTCCTTTATTTTATTTTTCTTGTTATACATGTATATATGTCGGCAGGTCTTTGCTTTTATTTAGAGAGATATGGTTTCATAGCATCTGAATAATTAACAGCACTGTTGCTGAAAAATAAGCCTACAGTACTACTGATTTAATATATATATATATATATATATATATATAATTCTATGACATCTTTTAGCTGAGCAAGGCAGGTCACTTTCTTAATACTATCCTATTTTTTTTTGTTCCTTTATTTTATTTTTCTTGTTATACATGTATATATGTCGGCAGGTCTTTGCTTTTATTTAGAGAGATATGGTTTCATAGCATCTGAATAATTAACAGCACTGTTGCTGAAAAATAAGCCTACAGTACTACTGATTTAATATATATATATATATATATATATATATAATTCTATGAGACTGTAAAATAATTTAGTGATATTTAATAAAATATGTATTTCTTGTTCAAAGGACCAGAACTGAAATATAGTTTTTGAATTATTATTATTAATTTATTTATTTATTTTTGTGGTTTAAATTGATGTATTTTGTCTTTTGACAGTGAAAAAGGGGACATTAATGTTAAATATCAATAATTCTGCTATTTCTTTTACATTATTTGTTATTTTATTTTGTTCATTATTAATACTAGCTGTCATCCAGAATAGTAAGTACCAACACACAATGTGTAAATTTCAGTGGTACAAAAAAAAAACGATTGCCTATATGTATAGATTGATGACTGTATCATTTTACAGCTTTCTTATGACATGACATTGTATTCACCCTGGTCAACGCAAAGGAAGTTAAGCTTGTTAAGAATTCAAGCTTATAGGAGCCGGCAGCCCATGCTTCTCTAAGGCAATGCACTTTCTGTGACCTTTCATGTCGATCTGCAAAAGAGGTAAAAAGCTGTTTTCCACACACTGCTGACACTCGTATTAATGTGCTTGTGAGTCGTAGACAGAGCAGCTTTGTATGTAGTACCAAGTCAGATTGGAGAGTCCCAAATCGATTTCAAGGTAAAACACTGAGGTATGACTTTGCTGTTGTCTGTAAAAACTGCAGAAGTGTGACTTAAGTGTCAGACAGGTACCTTAAATGTTTAATTATTGACACTTGACAGCGTCCTCAGAAGTATCGCTCTAAAATCCCCCTTTGTGAAGTGCAACATCAGACTGAAACCTTCCACGACTTAAATGACATTTGTGAAATAAAATGAACCGATGCAAAGGCAGAAGAAGGAAAATATGAGTGGGAACCATCAGTTTAGTAAGAAATAGGACATTTTTAAAGCTTTAATATGTCCAGTGTGGGTCTGTGAGTGCCACTTTCCTTCTGTGCTTTTAGTAAGCTTATTATTAAGTTAATATGCAAGCTATTTTAACTGTGAGCCTCAGGACATTGTGCACGCTTCTCATTTAACCAGCAAGGTATGAGCACGATGATCTATGAGTCATTTTTGTACTTAAAGAGTGTTCAATATGTCTGTAATATTTTGTTCAAATGTCCTAACCAGTGCTATCTATAAAGAACAATTAAATGGACAATTAGGTAGAAAAAATGAGGTCTCACTGTACTTTACACTAACTCTTGTATTATGTTAAAATTCTGGGTATGATCATTGCTCTGTCAAACTGACCCTAATTAGATACAATACAACTCACTAAAAATCCCATTTTGAGGAGGGGGTATTAAAGGTTCTGGTATGTGAGAACCTTTAATACAACTCACATTTGTGACCCTGGAGCACAAAACCAGTCTTAAGTCGCTTGGGTATATTTGTAGCAATAGCCAACAATACATTGTATAGGTCAAAATGATTGATTTTTCTTTCATGCCAAAAATCATTAGGATATTAAATAAAGATCATGTTCCATGAAGATATTTTGTAAATTTCCTACTGTACATATTTTAAAACTTAATTTTTGATTAGTAATATGCATTGCTAAGAACTTCATTTGGACAACTTTAAAGGCGATTTTCTCAATATTTAGATTTTTTTGCACCCTCAGATTCCAGATTTTCAAATAGTTGTATCTCTGTCAAATATTGTCCTATCCTAACAAACCATACATCAATATGCTTATTAAACAGCTTATTTATTCAGCTTTCAGATGATATATAAATCTCAATTTCGAAAAATGTACCCGTATGACTGGTTTTGTGGTCCATTTGAGAAAAAATGCATGAATGTAGGATTTTTAAAAACTTTTTTTTTTTTTCACAAAATGCAAATATTAAAGTATTTTGAATATGTTTTTCTAATTTAAAATTTAGTGTGCTTTTCTAAAGCTCAACAGAAGAGTATGGCGCTAGCAACAGCAAGGTCACAGGTTCGATTCATGTTCGATTCATGCAAAATTCATGTGCATGCTATGAACAGAAAAATTTACACCAAAGTAGCACACATTTCTTCGAATAAAAGTATCTGCCAAATGCATAAATGGTAAATGTAAAAACCTTCTGAATACATACATACATACACACACACACATATATATATATATATATATGTGTGTGTGTGTGTGTGTGTTGTCTTTATGAAATACACAGGTCAAATTGAAATAAGAATTAATGAAAAAGTGCAATTACATTCACACTAATGCACAATTTGTACTTTATATATGCTACTTGTAAATACAGTTTTAATATTGTTGCTTTTTTAAACAATGCATATAATGGACACTAATGTAAAGTGTTCCCGAAATGCATTATCCCCTGATGACGTCTTTCTTTCTTAAAGCAATAACAACACTCCTAAATCTGATATAGGTTAACATATTTGCGGACAAATAAGGGGACTTTCCTTAAACGAAGAAAACAGCCCAAAAAAGACACGTAACACAGCGTGAAACTGACTTGGCATTGAGACAGCAGGCTGTTTAAAGTTAAACCACCCTAACAAAAGTTCAGTTATCACATGATCTATTCAAATTCTTGTTCCACTTGTATAATAAAAGTGACCAATATAAGGTCCAACTGTGAAATTAAGCACTTCAAACACATTGCATTTGCAGTTTATTGCATTATGCTCCAAGTTTCCCGCACAAGGTTTTTAGGGTCGTGGTAGGCTGTTCTAGTATGTTTTTCTTCTTGGACTGTACGAGTGTCAGTGCATGCTCGAGAGAGTCAGTTCTAAGTAGCTACTAACTGCGTATTAAGCACAGGTTGTTCATTTATATTACTCAGTATTTATGATATTAAGCATTAAAGTGTGACCACAATATTTTAAAGGACACATCACAAATCTGTTTTTGTCAATCCATTTCATCTGCAACCAAAATAGGCAATGCATGTACGTGACTGAAGGAAGTGTCTCGTGCGTTGCTGAAGGATGCTGTGTCACCCTGTTGCTGCACTTCGAGAGATAAAAAAAAAATCACCAAACTCCCACTACTTTCCATCAATTCTGTTGGGCTTTGAATTATTAAATGTATTTTATGAGCAGACTTCAAAACCTCAATGCGACTTACTCAGTATTTATGATATTAAGCATTAAAGTGTGACCACAATATTTTAAAGGACACATCACAAATCTGTTTTTGTCAATCCATTTCATCTGCAACCAAAATAGGCAATGCATGTACGTGACTGAAGGAAGTGTCTCGTGCGTTGCTGAAGGATGCTGTGTCACCCTGTTGCTGCACTTCGAGAGATAAAAAAAAATCACCAAACTCCCACTACTTTCCATCAATTCTATTGGGCTTTGAATGATTAAATGTATTTTATGAGCAGACTTCAAAACCTCAATGCGACTTCTAGCAGTTCTTCATGCACAGAATGAAGACGGTCACATTTTCCTTGCATGTTTTATTTATTTGAATGAATGACTCATAAATCATGCATTCAAATAAATCAACGAATTGTTTTATTTATTATTAAATAAGTTTATTGTTGTGGGAGAAAACAACATAAACCAAACTCGTTTATTTACTCATTTGGCATCGTATGCATCACATTGTTTTTCTTGTTGATAAATAATTTGAGCAGCATGTATAGTAATATGGATCTAGCAAAGTAAATTCTACCTAATTATTTACACGTGGACTTCAACACGCAGCAGCATTTCAAAGACTTTTGAAAACAAAAAAAAATCTTGCTATATTTGATGTATGCGCGTTATTTACAGTTAAACAGCGCGCACGAGCACCGCTTCCGCCACCTTTCTCATCAGAGCGCAGCGCGCGCGCCTGGCTGAATAGAGCTCGAGCTGCTCGGTGCTAAAATAAACGGGTGACGTCAGTCCCGGGGATTCAGTCGGTCCTCCGCCTCCGCCATGAGGAGTTCAACGTGACCGCCGCCGAGTACAACCGGCCACAACAAACCGAGGCGCAGCACGAGAGAGCCATGAGCGGCTGCACGTGGAGCGCCAAATGCTCCCGGTGCGAAATAACGGCGCGATAGTTCCCGCGCGCATCTGTTACTATATTGTGTAACCATGACAACGGTGCAGCGCTAGTTCATGTGCCAGCATCATGTCAGGGGAATGTTGTTAATGAATACTTGCATTATATTGATGGAGCAACAGGTGCTCTGGACATTATTCATTTGCCGTCCGTTTCTTTCTAGAAGCTTCTACTGCACGCTTGCATTCAGGCCCGTGTGTGTGTGAAACAGAATAAGTGCTTGTTTGTAAAGCAATATAATCCTTTATGCAAACACAGCTCGCACTGGAGAGGAAATATTTGCTGAATTCGAGAGAAGATCAAAAAACTAAAATATTTTACAGTATTTTTAAGTAACAATCAAAATTATACATACAGAAATATGTATGTATATATATATATATAGACTATATGAATAACTTTATTTCGAACATGTAGAAATAATGCAGTAAATACACACACACACACACACACACACACACATATATATATATATATACATATATACAAGGCGCTCATAACATCGTAGACTAACACGTTCCTGAGACGAGCTGTCATTGTGCGCTCAGAGAGAGAGAGAGAGAGAGAAAGAGAGAGAGAGAGAGAGAGAGAGAGAGAGCAGCAACAGCATGGTGGTACACGTGACACGGGAAGGCGGGCGGTCTGCTGTTAATGGGTAGAGCTCTGAAAGCGCCGTCACACACGTGAAGCTCATGTGACTCGAGACGTGTCTGCAGTCTCAGGGTTTATTTAACACGTACTTCAAATCCACCCACATACACTCATTTAACCAGCACCGGAGCCGACAAACGCGTCTTGCACCTCCACCTAACAACAACATCAGTTCTGCGTCCTAGTTTTGAGACACCATATCTGGAACCAAAACTACTTCATTCGAGGGAAATACATGTGGACTTTTATGAGAGAGTAAAGGATCTGCTTTTTATTTTTATATTAAACATATATTTTTTTTAATCTACCCTATTCTTATATCAGTAAGACATATTAATAGGGTAAAATGGAAAGGATTACCAGTGCTCAGCCTCCTCCATGTATGGCCAAACACGCCTCGCTGGATATCTCTGACATGCAAGGGTAAGTCAGACTCCAGAAGCTGCGTATTTATGTCTCTGAAAGCTTTCCAGAGAGCTAGATTTCTTATTGCCTGTATTTTATTATATTTTATAGAATGGACTTTCCCATGTACGTGTATAAACCCCGGCGGGGAATGAAGCGCAGTGAGGACAGTAAGGTACGAAATGCGCAATTACGCACAAATATGATTGCGCACACTTTTAATTGCCGCTTTTGTTTAATATAAATCTCTTTTACTGTTATAAACCAGATTTAAACTTCACATTTTTTATTTCGATAGTTTTGGTTTGTTATTTATGTTTTTTTTGTTCGCATGGAAATTTAACATACAATTTAAATAATTAACCTCCAGGATACGTACAAATTGCCTCATCGATTGATCGAGAAGAAAAGAAGGGACAGAATTAACGAGTGCATCGCGCAGTTGAAGGATTTGCTGCCCGAACACCTTAAACTCACTGTAAGTAATATGGGAGTGGATGGGCTCACCTCACTATGTTGTAGTATAAAGCGCCACCTGCTTGTTGATTATGAATAAATCATGTTTGTCCTGCTTTTGGATCAGTCACCCTCCTGTAATGTGCATGATATACATTTTTAATATACACAGCCTGTAAACATCATAATTAAATTTTCGGCACTCCATATCGTGAATCTGGCTTTAGTCAACAAGGCATGTTAGATTTTCATTTGGAGTGTTTGAATATTACTTGCACGCACATGTGCATGCACTAGTGAGCGGAGAGGAGTGTCTTATTTCCTGCTCAGCGCGGGTTTGTCCTCTCTAAAACACTGCAGAGAGTGTTACATAAGAAAGATCAACATGCTTATCTGGGTTCTTCCTGTTTTAGACTCTGGGACACTTGGAGAAGGCTGTTGTGTTGGAGCTCACGCTCAAGCATGTGAAAGCTCTTAACAACCTCCTGGAGCAGCAGCAACAGAAGATAATTTCCTTGCAGAATGGAATGCAAATCGGTGAGTTTTCGGGCCATGCAAAAAGGGCAACACACTAAAAATGTTACCGTTTCACAGGAAGCGGCCCCGCTGAACATTTCCCCTCCCCATTCGTTTGTTTTCGAGTGCATTACAAAATAAAGAACCTGAGACACACTTACGCAACACAGCAAATGATCTGGCCTTCAGTACTGTTGTGAAGGAAAATGTCGGCATGGTTTCTAACCCTTATTGGTTTTATTGCAGGTGAACAGGGCAGTGGGCACTCAGAAAACAGCGAGGAGATGTTCCGTTCCGGGTTCCACTTGTGTGCCAAGGAGGTTCTTCAGTTCCTGGCCAACCAGGAGACCGTGCATGACCTGACACCTTCTCACATAATCAACCACCTTCAAAAAGTGGCGTCTGAGCTCATTCAAAGCCCACCAAGCCCTCGTCTGGATGAGCCCACTCCCAAAGCTCAAGAAAGCAGGGAGAAACCGGCAAGCCCACAGCTGAAAGCAGCAGAGGGCCACGCTAAAAACTGCGTGCCCGTTATACAAAGGACTTATCCCCACAGCAGTGAGCAAAGCGGGAGCGATACGGATACCGACAGCGGCTACGGGGGTGAGCTCGAGAAGCGTGAACTGAAAGCCCAGCGGCCGATCTACTACGGCAAAGATGCTGGAGATCTCAAGTACAGCGGCAGCATTAAAGAAGAGCTGGATGAGCCACAGGCCAAGCGGCAGAGGTCCGACTCTTCAGAAGACGAATCTCTGTCGGGGCACGACGTAGTGGGCGGCCACAGCCCCTACGTGAGCTTTTCTCCACACCAGCCCCTTTGCATGCCCTTCTACCTCTTTCCAACCGGAGCAGCCGCTGCGTACTTGCCCATGCTGGAGAAGTGCTGGTACCCGGGAACCATGCCTGTATTGTACCCAGGCCTCGGCGGCTCCCCGGTGGGTATGTCCCCTGAGAAACTCCCCTCGTCCTTGGTCATGTCCTCAAGAGTGGGTTCCCCCATCACCACTCCGACCTCCATGGACTCACCTGCACTCCTGCAGGCCCTGAAACAAGTTCCCCCATTAAACCTGGAAACCAAAGACTGAGGACTCACTCTGGGGTCCGCCAATAGCCTACTCTCTGAATGTTTGGGTCTTGAGAGTGGACTTCCCTGCTGCATAAGCTCCCGAAGAGGGTTCGGTTGAAGAGGGCGCGAAGACAAAGTTCAAAGACGCGCCCTCAAGTACGGCAAACAGCTGTTCTGATTCCTTTCAGACGTACGACGGCCTCCCTTCAACCGCAGAGACACACACACACACACACTCTTATCAACTTCCTCCACAACCAGCAGACACACAACTAGAGATGGAACGGTCCGCGTGGACGCAGACGGGTAAAGGAGGCCCCGTGCAAAGCACTGTGAGACACTGTGAAGAAGGTCAAAATGAGGACAGTGAGCTCTGTCGTTCGAGAGAAAGGACCTGGGGTGGGCGAACGGCTGCTCTCTGCACTTATGCCGAATGTTAAGTTAAAAACAATACAAAACAATAACCCAGAATGTGACGTGCAGATGGTCCCCCAATGTTAAGGACTTTGCCCTTTGCACAAGCACCTTTTCATTTGTTGAATGTAAACGAAAAAGTCATTTTTGTAATAAAACATCACCCCTTGTAGATGCTGCTTTTTTGGACATTTCTCTGTGCCGTGGATGCTTGATCAGGAAGCTCCACTCTCTTCTGCTTCTGTGACTGCTTTAACCTATAAGAACCGTACTTTTAGACTAGAATGCTACCAAATAAATGTCTTTGCTTTTGTTGACCGGAACACACGGCGTGCACGTTTCTCATCTCGCGCTCACCTGAGTTTCCTTGCATAAACAAGGACGCCATTGACCCCTGAGACGTGACGCTCGTGTAAATACGGGAGTCACGTAATCACGACTCCGCTGTAGCTTTTGAGTTTCTCATCCATTCGTGCACGTAGGTGAAGTTGTTGTGAGGTAACTGCGTTGTGTAATTATTTTGTTTATACTACTTGTACATCTGTATTTTTGATACGTGACCCACATACAGCCGAACGCTGTATGCCATGAAATTGTGTACATAGCTTTGGACCTAGACTCGATCTGCATCATGTTCTGTGTTCATTTCCGGTCAAATTATGACAGATCTTTGTTCATCCTGTTGCCTTTACCTGTTTAAAGCAGTAAACATTATGGCGGATATCTACATTTTTAATCCTGGATTCTACATAGAAGCAAAAGAAAGTGAATGTAATGTTAAAAACAATATAATAGTTTTGTATAGGAAGAGGTACTTACTTTTTATTTTGGGACCTAAGAAAAGGTTGCTTGATGTATATATTTTGTCTAAAGTATTGTTGACATATATTAAAGAAAAAGTATTAATAAAGAATTTTTTTTCCTGTGGAAATCATGCCTGTCTGAGTCTGTGTTTGAGAGCGTGAACATATTTAGCTGAAAAAACAACCTCGCTGTTTTTCCCATCACAGTTCGTCCTTATGTAACACTTACATAACCCATAAACTTGCTCTGTCTATGCAAATCCTTTAGTTTAGGCACACAGTATGATAAGAGTCAGGTCACAAATATTCCAGCCTCACACCTAACTAAAGTCCATGCATTTTCGATAAGGTTTTGTGGTGCACTTTTCTACCAAAAAGCCTTTATAACCCCTAAAAATGAGCAAAGAATACATAACCGATTATTATTACATTCATTGCAACTGAGTTACATTTCTTAGATGAATCACGTCCTTTTCTAATGCTCGTTAGCTGTTGAATTAGGTTAAGACTCCCCGCGTGTCTGGCTGTGTGCTCGATCCAGTGCAGCCTCACTCCTCCGCCCCGCTGGGAAGTGCATAATTGCGCCTGACCTGCCGATCACATGTAGAGCCGCACGGCGGGCCGCGCTCGCTCGCTGCACCGAAGCATGGGCAGCCACATGCCACACATCCAGCACAGTCAGGACAACTCCGCGATAAAGACACTCAAATGAAGGATTATGAGACAATAGCAGTATTATATGTTGTATGTAAATGATGAATACCTATAAAATCTATAAATATAATTAGTTAATATAATTAAACAATAAAATCATGCTATGTTTTAGAGATATTAAGTATTCTTATCATTAATCTATTTGGTTGTAAAACTATAAAATTAACTATTAACTAGCTATTAACTATACTGTACCAAAGCAGGATGATAAGATAAGATTTAAATAGGCTTTAACTGGTGTAGAGCTCTTACCAAAATGCAAAGAATAAAAAAACAAATACACAAACAAATAAATAAATAGGTGAAATAAAGTGGCAACATTGCTATTGGCTGTCATAAAAAGCTAACATTATAATTCGTTTCTAAAAACAAACAAAAAATGTAATGAAAATAATACAGTCAGTAATATTGTGTTTGACGTAGGAAACAGGTTTGCAAAAAGACAAGTACGAGATCCTGTTAGGACATGAATGGCTCATCATTCTATTCTAAAGCGTTTAGCGCCATCGTGTGGAAAATCGATGAACTGCGTCGAACTTTACATCTCGTGTTCAAACAAACAATTAAGCACAAAATGTTCTTTCTTTCTCTCGTTCTTGTCTGTTTACTGTATTTATTTACAGTGTGGTCTTTACCTGAGAGAAGCCTGTCAGAAGACTTAAGCTTAATACGTAGTCGTGCATTTTTTCTTTCTTTCTCTCGTTCTTGTCTGTTTACTGTGTTTATTTACAGTGTGGTCTTTACCTGAGAGAAGCCTGTCAGAAGACTTAAGCTTAATACGTAGTCGTGCTTTTTTATTCAACTTGTATATATTGATATATTTACAACGATCTACTTATATTTTACTTCTTATTTGTATGCTCGACAGTATTTCATGTCCATTTACTTCTTATTTTAATTGTATTATTTGTCTATAATAATTCATTGTTTGTATGAAACTATATATAAATAGAAAAGATAATGTGTATTAGGCTACATTTTCTATACAATTAATGAATTAATTAAATAATTTCATGTATTATTTTGTTTGTTTGTTTG
>NW_015539898.1:1560980-1570496 GCF_001515605.1 Sinocyclocheilus anshuiensis | reverse complement strand
GTCAGTATTATTGTGTTTGTCGTAGGAAACAGGTATGCAAAAAGACAAGTATGAGATCCTGTTAGGACATGAATGGCTCATCATTCTATTCTAAAGCGTTTAGCGCCATCGTGTGGAAAATCGATGAACTGCGTCGAACTTTACATCTCGTGTTCAAACAAACAATTAAGCACAAAATGTTCTTTCTTTCTCTCGTTCTTGTCTGTTTACTGTATTTATTTACAGTGTGGTCTTTACCTGAGAGAAGCCTGTCAGAAGACTTAAGCTTAATACGTAGTCGTGCATTTTTTTCAACTTGTATATATTGATATATTTACAACGATCTACTTATATTTTACTTCTTATTTGTATGCTCGACAGTATTTCATGTCCATTTACTTCTTATTTTAATTGTATTATTTGTCTATAATAATTCATTGTTTGTATGAAACTATATATAAATAGAAAAGATAATGTGTATTAGGCTACATTTTCTATACAATTAATGAATTAATTAAATAATTTCATGTATTATTTTGTTTGTTTGTTTGATCAAATAAATAAACATAAGTTTGCCTAATATTTATTTACTTAATTTATTTTATCACTTGTTTATTAATAAATACATTTGGACTTTATTTCTTGTTGTGCAAGCAAAGTAATACAAAGTTAGTAATACAAAGTTTTCCGAGTAGGTATTTATTTACTTATGCCGGGCTCACACTACAGGAGTTTTAAAATCCTAACCGATTATGAAATCTGGTTGCAGCACACACATAAGGAGAATCTTTGCAGATTATCTTGCCTCAAATCTTAAACATGCACACACTACAAGATTTTAACATTGTGGTGCATCACACACTACAAGATATTATTAAGATTATCATGCCAGAGGGAGCGCCTCACGTGATCTCACAAGATCTTCATTGATATTTCAGTGATGTTTACATATGTTAGCTAGTGTGCTAGCTGCTTTCTACACTCACCCGGTACATTCAAAACCGATTTCACTCCAGCGCTTCTCTTTCTTCTTACAGTTGTGATGCGTTTTCGACACATTATACAGACAGTCGTGTTACTTAGGGTGACCATACGTGCCATTTTCCCAGGACGCGTCCTGGCCAGGATTTCTATATTGCCTAAAATATCTAGGTTTTGGCTTTGTTTGCGTGTGCAGACCGATCGGTGTATGACATCAAAATACCTCGAGAGCATTTTGAAAGCATAAGGAACCGTCTGTATGGTATTTTGATGTCATACACCGATCGGTCTGCACACGCAAACAAAGCTTTTGCGGTCCCTCATTGGCTATTGTGAAAGTACTGACGTAATCATATAGCCGTCATCATCCCGATTTAAATCCTAAATATCAAACATGTTTGATATGATCGGGGCGGCCCCGATTTGTGTGCGAGCAGATCGAGAGTTGCAAGATTCGATCTGTGAAGGCCTCACATTACCAGATAATCCGTGCCGAACATCGGGACCGATCGAGGGGCTCGACAAGATTTTTGCTCCGATTCTCGGGAGGGGGAAATCGGGGCTAAATCGGGCTAAAAATCCTATAGTGTGAGCCAGGCTTTAGCTACGCATTAATGTGGGATGATGACGGCTATATGATTACGTCAGTACTTTCACAATAGCCAATGCAGACCGCAAAGCAGCTGCTGTATGGCCCCCTTGGATAGTGGAGATGGAGGAAACTGCTTCTTGACATTTTATAGTAACACGACTGTCTGTATAATGTGTCGAAAACGTATCACAACTGTAAGGAGAAAGAGAAGCAGTGGAGTGAAATCGCCTCAGTTTTGAATGTACCGGGTGAGTGTAGAAAGCAGCTAGCACACTAGCTAACATATGTAAACATCACTGAAATATCAATGAAGATCTTGTGAGATCACGTGAGGCGCTCCCTCTGGCATGATAATCTTAATAATATCTTGTAGTGTGTGATGCACCACAATGTTAAAATCTTGTAGTGTGTGCATGTTTAAGATTTGAGGCAAGATAATCTGCAAAAATTCTCTTTATGTGTGTGCTGCAACCAGATTTCATAATCGGTTAGGATTTTAAAACTCCTGTAGTGTGAGCCAGGCTTTAGTGTGTACCCAGCATTACTTGTTGCACAGCGGTGTGACGCGAGTGCTGGAGGACTTTTATTCTGTACGATATCTGCTCGGTCATTTTCGGCGCGGCGCGTTTATTGTGCGTCATTTGTTGTCACCTGACCTCAGCCTGCTTCCTCTTTCTCTTGGATTGATTCCTCCAGCAGGAGCGGAATCTGCCCTGCCTCATCCTGACGATCAGAGCTCAGCCAGCAGCGCAGCGCGGAGATGTTGGCCCTAATTCACCGGCTCCTGGACTGGTTCAGGTCGCTCTTCTGGAAGGAAGAGATGGAGCTGACGCTGGTGGGACTGCAGTACTCTGGAAAAACCACTTTTGTCAACGTGATTGCTGTAAGTCTGGTTTCATTCCTCGCAGTGTGAACATCTTTTATTGTTGTCGTGTCATTGCCTGCTAGGGGTGGAGAACAGATGCTTTAAAAGCTGTTCGTGTGAGCAGTGTGCACTTATGAATATGGGTGTGATGTTTCCCATGGATTGCTTGATGTCTTAGCTTGTATATGAAAAATGAATGGCTAGTTTCTCAAGGTTTGAAGACACTGATGACTTTTAGGGTGGATGAGATGCCACTTGTGTGTTTAAGCTCTTAAATCGTATGTAATCATATTAATAAAGCCTATATTATTTTTATATTATATATTACAATATATAAAATGTATAATAATATTATTACAGTATTGTTTAATATGACTGCAAAATGAGACATGGTAATTTGGTATTATGGATTACCTTCTATGTTTATGTTCAGTGCCAGATGTGTTTTTTGATTTCCTTCATAGATTATTATGTGATCTGAAAACAACCTTCCCTTTATGGATGCATCTGACTCAGAACAGATATCATTTGTGAGAGTCTCTTTTTTTCTTTTCTTTTCAATCTCCTTTAAGTATTTTTGACATGTCAGTGCTGGTTCATTGTGGTTTTGCTTCTGTGTTTAGCGTCTGAAGTGAATCAGTTGTAAGAATTGAGGAATCCATAGATAACCCTGAAAATAAACCTCGGTGTGACCCATATTTCAGAAGGTCTCTGAGTAGCAGCCTGAATCTGAAATTAGGCAATGTGCCCAAGAGCAAGTGACTGTCCCAATGGGGGTTCTTGAATCATGAGAGTTGCCCTTTTGCTTCTCATAGATGCTTCTGCAACAATGACTTTACAAACCCAGGGTTTCTAACAAATCTACATGATGGTTTGAAATTGAATTAAAAGGGGAAAAGAGAAACACCTCGTCCAGTTTCATAATCTTGCAGGTGTTATTCTAGTTTCAGTGAATGATTTATGGAACACATCATTCACTCAGTATTTTTCACTCATAAATACAAACCAGTTAAGTTTGCAGTTTGCACAGCTAATATATGCGTTTTATGATGATTTACTTGTATTGTAAACCATAAACTACAAAAAATGGAAAAGTACCGCAATAAATGTGGAAGAAATCTTGATTTAATGCTGTGAAGATCTTCAAATGCAGATCAACATGCAGTTACATAGTTGCAGCTCTTAGGTGTTTTGTAATATGACCATTAATTTAACTAAGCTCTTTTAGATTTCTATCCTCAATATGAGGGTTTTGCAACAGAGAACACCTCGCTCAATGAATTATGATCATATTTTTAAGGGAAGCTCTTGTTTTTCCCTTTTCACCTAAAAAATGATTCATTTATTAGATATGAAATCCCTTGAGACTAATTTTAAAATCCACATGGTTGAAAAAAATCTATTTAGTTTGAATCTTTTGCACAATTTACTAAATTATGAAACATGAAACTTTCTGGCTTGTTTTACCAACAATTCCCGTCGCTCTTACTAATACTCCCCATTGACATCCTCTTGTGTGCTGTTATTTTGTGAAACATCAGATTATTAGATTGTCGTTTTGTAAACTTGTGCAACCCTTCACATGCAGGTTTGTTTTATTTATGTTATTGAAATGATCAGCGTGTTTCTTTTCCACTAGTCTGGTCAGTTCAATGAAGACATGATCCCTACAGTCGGCTTCAACATGAGGAAAGTCACCAAAGGCAACGTAACCATAAAAGTAAGTCTAATCTACACTGATTGTTCTTCTGTGTCAAGGAGGGTTTTCTTGGATCCAGATATAAAGACTCTTTAATGCACATTATGTGCATCACAAGTACATTATGTTACATCACCAGTTCCTGCCATTATGTCCACAAATATGTGCTGTTTTCACATAGATTTGGGATATAGGCGGGCAGCCGCGGTTCAGGAGCATGTGGGAGCGATACTGCCGGGGCGTTAATGCCATAGTGTGAGTATAATCTGCTTTTTGTCCCATCAGAGACATTTAAAATGGTTTATTTCACTGCGCTCTGTGATACTTGATTCTGATTGGTCAGTGACATTGAGCGGTTAGATATTTCTGCATAATGACCATCAAAGTGCATCTAGGAGCTAGATTAAAGAGAGAATTAAAAATTAGACAAGACATATTTCTTTGTAGCTAAATATTGTTGGCTAGTCAGCCTGTAGAAAGAGGTAACTGATTGCAGATTAATAATACATTAATATACACTACTGTTCAAAAGTTTAGGGCTGGTAATTTGTTTTTTAATTATTTTTTTGATTGTGTCTTATGATCACCAAGGCTGCATTTATTTGGTCAAAAATACAATAAAAGTTTACAGTAATATTGTTAAATATTCTTACAGTTTAAATCAACTTTTTTCTATTTTAATATATTTTAAAATGTAATTTATTCTTGTGGTGGTAAAGCTGAATTTTCAGCATCATTACTCCAGTCTTCAGCATCCCATGATCCTTCATAAATCATTCTAATATGCTGATTTGCTGCTGAAGAAACATTTCTTATAATCAATGTTGAAACATGTTTTTTGTTGCTTAATTTTTTTGTGGAAACCGTGATACTTTTTTTTCCAGTATTTTTTGATGAATTGAAAGTCCAAAACAGCATTTTTAAAAAACTTTGTAACAACGTAAATATTTTTACTGTCACTTTTGATAAATTTAATTAATCCTTGCTGAATAAAAGTATTGATTTCTAGTTCTATTTTTTTATGGTAGCGTATAATAAATAAATAGACGTTGTTTCAGTGTTCATTTTGTTGCTTTGTTTTCTGTTTTGTAATAGACAGTTTTTTCTTAGCTCAAGATACAAACTATTATACAAATATTTCTTGTCCATTTATTTGCTTTTTTGATAAGTAGCTTTGTAATACATGGTATAATGTACCAATCAGGCATTATCACAAAATAAACCCCATCATGGTGACACAAGACCACTCTGCTTCATGTTGGGGTCCTGATCAACCTATCAGTGTTTATTTTGCGATAACTTCTGGCTGACTGTATATTATCCCTAACATGAAGTTTTAGTGTTTACATTATGAACGACTGCATTAAGGACTCTGTTGGTGTTTTCAGGTATATGGTTGACGCTGCAGATCGTGAAAAGGTCGAAGCCTCAAGAAACGAGCTACACAACTTGTTAGACAAACCACAGCTGCAAGGCATTCCTGTAAGAAGAATTATGTTATATAATAATGTTTTATTATTGCAGTTGATTTCCCCCTTGTGCTGTTAATGGAGGACTGTCTCTCTTATTAATACTTTGTGCTGTTTTATTACTGCTGAATTTACCAAAACAGAAAATCAAGCCTAGCCATCGCACCACACCTTTTCCAGATCTTTCCCCAGCTGCTGTGTCTTATTTAAGGAGCATGACTAAGCATCTCTACCGTCAGCTTCTGTGGTCCCAGATGTCCTCACAGGGCACATTATAGGTCGTATCTTCAGCAGAGAAATCAGCACAGAGGAAACTGATCGCTCATGGATTATCTGTCTGTAGGGAGTGATGGGACTTTTGACAGTGCCGCCCACTATTTTCTAAAGCGAACAATTTAAAAAGACAGTTGTAGCATGATCTGATGTAGAACCAACACCTAGTAGCATAAATCTTTAAGCACTGGAAGCGAAAGTGCCAATGTTAAACGTGCAGTTTAAACCTAAAGAGGTTCAAGAGGTGCATTTTTCATTGATTTATCTTTACTTTATCCTCCACAGGTACTTGTCCTTGGCAACAAAAGAGATCTCCCCAGCACACTAGATGAGAAACAACTAATCGAAAAGATGTAAGACTTTTTTTTGCATTACTTGATCTTTCTTTAAGTGATTGTTTGACTAGCAAGTTTGGGGCCATGCGAGTGAGAGATTTATTTAAGTGTTTCCTGCTTCATACAGAAACAATATTGCTGTCATATGATGGCAGTATGATCTCTAGATGATTTTGATCATAATGAAATTGCATACTTTAATCACATTGTATTGCTTTCCTCTTTTTAGACTTCTTTGTTATTTCAACTCCAAAATACTCTGTGGCAGTTCTGTCCTCTTGTGTCTTCTGTTTATGTTTTTTTCTGGGATTTTGTGACATTTCCACAGTCGGTGACCATCCCCAGATCTTTAGACAGAGTTCTTGTGAGGCTACTCAAAAAATGGCAAATGTTTTTTAACATTTTTGTTTCCTATTTCCACAGGAACCTGTCTGCCATTCAAGACAGAGAGATCTGCTGCTACTCCGTTTCATGCAAAGAGAAAGACAATATAGGTGAGAGTTACTGCATTTTATACACATCCAACTGTAAAACTGTGATGTTTGGTCAGTTGACCCTTCGCTTGTTCAATTAGTTTGATTGACAGGCGATCTGACCAATCATAATGCCGAATCTGCCATTTTCTCCGACAAACAAACCAGACAGGAGAGTAGATTAACGTAGGTGACATGAACTTGAATGACTTGTATTGACGTCTTTCCACGGTTGAAACAAGACACCTTCTGGTGTTCATTCATGTTTATTTTGTACTATAGCTAGTAAAGAGGAATAGATGATTGGTTCAGGTGCCGCTTGAACTGAGGCGCTACAGCGATCTGTCACGACACATTAAAGAGCCACAAAACGGTATTTATTGTTTGAATTTCTTAAAAAAAATGACAATTTGAAAGCTGAGACTTTTTCATACCAAAAGTAACCTGCTCGGTCTTGTCTGTCAGCGTGTTGTGTGTTTCCTCTTCGCGCCGCACTGTATTTTTCACTGCGTGAGAACATGATTTGTGGCGTGAGAGCGCCATGGCATGTCGGACGTAGCAACAGTAACTAAGGGTCTTTGCGAAGGGTCAATTAAAACATCCTAGCAACTGCATAGCAACTCTGCCAGTCGCATGCAGGATCCTAGCATTGCGGAGGTAAACAGTACTCACATTTTCAGAAAATGTTGAAATCTAATTTTATGGTATTGAGTGTCACAAGCATATGATATTATTGATGTTGAAAATGTTTTATATTGTGTATTAACTTAATTTGTAAAAACTTAAAGTAGATGCTCAGATTTCTTGAAAAAAGTATGAGTACGACTCAGAGCACAGTATGTGTGTTCAGAACTGCTAAAAGAAGTCCTGCTGGAGTGCAAGTATATTTACTTCAGCGGCTAATACTGAATCAAATGACTCATGAACCACCTCACCGTGACTCATTCACGTTGCAGCTATTGAGAGTTGTTTTGTTCCTTTTACATTTTAGATTTTATCACCAAGCAGTACGGTTGTGGTGGTTGTGATTTCATCTTCATTTTCACTAATCTGAGAAGCCGTCCATTTGCATTTATTACACTACATTACTCACTGTTTTTATTAGCTTTACAAGCAGCAAATTAGAAAAAGCCAATATGTTCCTTTGAAGCTGCTGTTCCCAAACTATGACACATACTCCACATACTCATAGCTACTCTGCGCAAGGAAATATTTGTAATGGTGTAAAACTGTTTTTGTGAGACATTTACTTTTATTTTATGTTATAAGCGTCACTAATAGCAGTCATTCAAGTGTTGGATCATTATTCAATTCACAACATTTCCGTCATCAAATAGCTGCATATAAGAAAGTGAATTAGCATAGTTGCATAATAAGCCATTGACAGTTTAATTTAAGATTTAATTTTAAGATTTTAATTAGTCTGGTTACTAACAAGTGGCTAAATGGGACTACAGAGGCCAGAGACATTAAACATCATGCCGAAACAGGAAAACTCATCTACTCACAAATCTGGTTTCACAGCCTCATGGTGTTTATACTCCCGATACAGACTATTCTAACCTAAACATTCTAAAGACTGAAAGTGTTGTTTAATGGTGGTGACGTTGACTGGTGTAGTTCGTTTATAGCCTAACTAACTTTTTACTTTTGACAATTGTATTTAGGCTTCAAAATTGATAAAAGTTGTTTATTTGTGAAGATTATTTTGATTAACAAAATGTGAAAAAAATCATGAACTTTTGTAGGTCACAGTGCTTATTTTATGTAATAATCCAAAGGGTAGTGGAAAAATCCTATTGGCTTTTTATTGAGGGAAGATGCATGTTAATTAATGACTTCTGCATTGGCCTACAAAAATACGGCATCCCTGTTGCTGCAATTTGATGAAATTTAAGTGAACATGAAAGAAACCAGCAATAATTGTTCTTATTTGTGACCCTGGACCACAAAACAAGTCTTAAGTGTCAATTTGTTTTCCCGAATGATTTATACATCATCCGAAAGCTGAATAAATAAGCTTTCCATTGATGTATGGTTTGTTAGGATAGGACAATACTTGGCCGAGATACAACTATTTGAATATCTGGAATCTGAGGGTGCAAAAAAAATCAAAATATTGAGAAAATCGCCTTTAAAGTTGTCTAAATAAAGTCCTTAGCAATGCATATTACTAATCAAAACTAAAGTTTTGATATATTTACGGTAGGAAATTTATAAAATATCTTCATGGAACATGATCTTTAATATCCTAATGATTTTTGGCATAAAAGAAAAATCGATAATTTTGACCCATACAATGTATTTTTGCCTATTGCTACAAATATCCCCGTGCACTTAAGACTGGTTTTGTGGTCCAGGGTCACATTTGTATTTTAAAGCTGCAGTGTGTGACATCTGCTATGTTATAATTAGGGATGCACCGATACCACTTTTTCCAGTACTCGGCCGATACCGATACTTTTATTTTTGGTGAAATTTACAAAATATCTTCATGGAACATGATCTTTACTTAATATCCTAATGATTTTTGGCATAAAAGAAAAACCGATAATTTTGACCCATACAATGTATTTTTGCCTATTGCTACAAATATCCCCGTGCACTTAAGACTGGTTTTGTGGTCCAGGGTCACATTTGTATTTTAAAGCTGCAGTGTGTGACATCTGCTATGTTATAATTAGGGATGCACCGATACCACTTTTTCCAGTACTCGGCCGATACCGATACTTTTATTTTTGGTACTTGCCGATACAGAGTACCGATACCAATATTTGTATTGCATTTGTACATTTTTAAAATATTGGGTACAGAAACCAAAAGAGTATGTATAATGTTAGTTGGTTAACT
>NW_015539898.1:1527332-1560836 GCF_001515605.1 Sinocyclocheilus anshuiensis | reverse complement strand
GAACTACAAACTTTCCATTGATGTCTGTGAGAAAGGGATATTCACTCGACAAGCTCGCGCATCTGCGCCGCTGCACGCTCAATCCACTCAGCGTGATTTGCTTACCAGCTCGCGCACATCAGCTATACAGGCATTAATACTGAATGTTTTATATTCATTGCATACATCTACTTCGTAGACATCTTTAATCTCTAATAACTCCATTCTGCTGTCTGTTGTCGGTGTTTCTTTGTCTGAATATGGCACTTATCACATGCTGTGTGGTATCGGCGTTTGGTATCGGGGCATTTTAACGAGTACGAGTACAGGAGCTCAGTATGGGGCCCGATACCGATACCAGTATCGGTGCGTCCCTAGTTATAATGCATTTTTTGCCTGCAACATTTGGTACTTTTGAATTGCTGCCACAGAGTCAGTGTTTACAATCTGCTGGAAATCAACATATGAATACTTCAGTTTGGGAGAAGTTTTGAAGTCAATCAAAAGATATTCTAAAAACACAATTGTTCATCCCTTCCTTCCTGCAGATATCACATTGCAGTGGTTGATCCAGCATTCAAAGTCTCGGAGAAGTTGAGAACAGACCCCGTCCTATACCTGTGAGTCCAATCCTGCCCTCGTTCCAGCTCCCAGCTCAGCCCAGCGCTCTTCCTGTGACCAGTGACTCAGTCCCTCTCAGCCGCATCTGTCTGTCCAGTTGCTGCCCGTCTCATTCATTCTCTATTACACACAGACTGTCAGTAAAGCATCTTCACCAGTGGGCCTCAGACGCCACTCAAATCATAATCGCTTTTTTTTTTTTTTAAGCTAAACATCTTGTTTTGACCATTTACAAAGTGATGTGCGTTAAATCAGTTTCGGGGTTAGTCTCTTTATCCTGTGAAATAAGATTGTGTTATAGTTTGTGGTTTTCTTTTGGTCTGATTTTTGGTATTATTTTGTATAATTTATTGTGGGAAAGCATTTTACCAAAAGAGTGGTTTGAATGAACTTTTGAGTTGCTAGTATTGTGTATTGAGGGCTTCAATACATTATAAATGTACACTATTTTTCAAAAGTTTGAGTCAGTAAGGTTTCTTTTTAATTAATGCTTCTGTTCAACAAGGATGCATTAAATTGATCAAAAGTAACAGATTTTTATAATGTTACAAAAGATTTCTATTTCACATAAATGCTGTTGAACTCTTTGTCCATCAAAGAATGTATCACGTTTTCCACAAAAATATTACACAACATTGATAATAATAAGATATCTTTCTTTTAGCAGCAAATCAGTATATTAGAATGATTTCTGAAGCATCACGTGACGCTCAAGACTGGAGTAATGATGCTGAAAATTCAGCTTTGCATCACAGAAATAAATTGCATTTTAAGATATATTCAAATAGAAAACAGTTGTTTAAAATTGTAATAATATTTCACAATATAACTGTTTTTAATGTATTTTTGATCACATAAATACAGCTTTGGTGAGCATGAGAGACTTTCAAAAACATCAAGAAATCTTACCGTCCCAAACTTTTGAACGGTAGTGTACGTTCAGCTGATGTTTTTCATTGAATCTATGTGTGGAGCAACTGTTCCCCCAATCTATTAGTGAAATAATCAAATTTTATATTTGCTTGGTTTCAGAGTTGAATTGTAGCCGGTTGACTAGCTGGATGACTAGACATTTATTAGGTTCTACTAGCTGATGCTCCCATGATTAATATTCATGAGTCAAGATGATTTTAGAATGCGTCTCCCCATGTTTCAGATCATCATCATGACTCCGTCTAAATCTTTTCCTATTTGAGTCTCATTACAATAACAAAGCCCAGATGATTAATATTCATGACCCACAGCTCATGGACATGCTACACATACAGTAGCCTTGAGCATAAAACATCTCAATTCTAACAGGATCCTGTACAGCTGAGGGACATCTTGGCATTTACATGAATTAGTGTGCATTAAGTTAAGTGCCTTTTGCAGATACTCACATTTTAAACCCAAAATGAATATAGTATGTTATATAAGCACAAACAGCTAGTCTAAACTTACTGTAGGTGCCATTATTACATTAGCACTGATTATTGTATTCATTGGCTATGCATATGTTAGCTCCACAATCATTACATAATTACCTGATTGCTACAATGTATACTGTGCATTGCAAACCATTACTGGTTAACATACCAAACTAATGTTTATTTAGTTTAGGAGCATGATTCACACACTGGAAGCGGAGGGTCTTGCTTCTGGGTGAAACTATCTGAACCCTTTTGCGAATGAACAAAAATTGAATTCAACTTTTTCTGGCAGTGTCTCAAATGCTAGCTTTTTTTGGTGTCCTTTTTTTCTGATCAAGCCCCTAAATGCTGCAAAGTTATTCTTCCTGTATTCTAAATATGAGTTTTAAATCTAAAACAACATTGCAGTCATCTTCTGTTATTTCTGACTTATTAATACTGACTCACTGACTATTAGCTGCATGATGTTCTCGATTCAGTAGTTTTCCTCTAATCTACCTCAGCGGTGTCATGAGGTACACTGAGCGTTCAGAGTTGTGTACCATGATGTTAAGTCTGAATACTTCAAACCAACATATGTTGTTTTATGAAGCAGGTCTAAAGATTTATTCGTATTTGTGTTGATACTCCGATTAAATCTTTAAAATGTTTGGTTTTCTATAATTAACGAATCCTTAAAAATCTAGGACTTAATCCTGAGAACAAAGGCTTTTGTTTGACTGTGTAAAAATCTAAAGTTTATTAGAAAATTACAGCTACTGAGAAGCATTAATTGTGCTGCCATAAAAGGCCTGATAGGTGCATTGATTACAGACTGTTCAGCATAAAATATTGTTCATACAAATACTACTTAGTGAATGAATACTATAGTGAAAGGAAGTGAACTTTAAGAATCAATTTCTGATGGATACGGACTACTAAGCCAAACAATTTATATAAGTGTTTGGCTTAATAGTTCATAATTATTTTTTGGAAAATTCTTGTTTTTGATTTCTTATGGCTTCTATTTGGAAGGAGTGATTTAAATGTTTGCTAATACTGGCATGTTCTCGTTAATTACATTTTTTCCCCCATCATGTTGTGTTTTTTAGGCTTTTACAAAATAGTTAGTTATAATGGACATAAAATTGTATGTAATTGCTCAAGTTTGAATGTTGTTTAACCCATTTATAAAGGGCTTTAATAAATGCTACATACATCTTCTTTC
Source organism: Sinocyclocheilus anshuiensis (assembly GCF_001515605.1). Classification (NCBI taxonomy): domain Eukaryota; kingdom Metazoa; phylum Chordata; class Actinopteri; order Cypriniformes; family Cyprinidae; genus Sinocyclocheilus; species Sinocyclocheilus anshuiensis. The sequence goes on along the minus strand of NW_015539898.1, from coordinate 1,557,617 downwards.
AGTTTTTTTCTTTTCTCTAGTTTTCTTTCTCCCTCTTTTCAAATCAGCTATCTCAAATGGTGCCCAGAAATCCAAGATTGTTTTTAATTTTTACAGGACATATTAATGGCCTTGTTATAATATTGTGATTTGTGATTGTATCGACATTGCTGAGACATTCCTGCAGCCTTGTAGTACAAGAATGGAGGTCAGACCTTCACCGTTCATATCTATTTGTTACTCTGTGCATTTCTTCATTCATTCAGACATGATGTGTGTTGTCGGTTCTGCTCACCCAAGTGCAGCAGGTCTGTGGCCAAAGCTTGATTCCTCGTGTGATAATCTCTGCCGCCTTTAAACACTATACAGGATGGTGTCTTCTTTCCTTCATGTGACTATCCACACATAAAAAAATCAATTGATTTGTTGCTGACTTTGTATATAAGCATAAACTTTTTTGTTTATTTTGCCGAGTGCTCTTATTTGTGTCTCTTGCATTATTTTGTGATTGCTCAATAAATTGTTTTTTAGGGTGACTGTCAGCCTGCACATTTTGTCATTTTGTACCATTACATTTGACAGTCGACAGAGTTGTTTGGCTGAAGTTCTAAGGGGGTGTAATCAACATTTGTTCCATTTACAGATAAAATGCAATGCAAAACATGCATACACATTTTTTTACTCACTTCACTTCCCCCCACATTTTTACAATTGTTAAGTCACTAAAACTTAAATAACACAAATGGAAGTATGGTTCATTGAGTAAGAATAAAAATCAATACATGTCAAACATATAATGTACATATTACAACAAAACTAATTTCAAACGTGTATACATATTTTTAAGATCATATGAAAAAAAAAAAGTCAAATCTATACAAACTGCTAGTGTAGCTGCAAAACAGTCTGTAAGGCAAACACAGATGATATGTATAGATTACAATAATGAATCAATATTATGCATGTTTATTTATTTATTATTGGCTAGAACAGACCATAACATTTACTCATAAAAACTCTTACTGTTCACAGTACTATATTTTCTGGTCGTCAATGGGTTCTTGCAGTGCGTCAAGGGGCCTCATGGTGGCAGCAGAAGACCATAGAGCTGAATTTATGTTTGAGTTCGTTTTAAACCAGATGCGTGTCAGTTTTAAAACATTGTTCGACGCTTAAAAGCATGTCATAGTCACAGTGAAGAATCTGATCACGTTTAACACATTACTATTAATTTATCTAAATATATATCAGCCAGCTAACTGTTGTTGTGATCCTTGTAGCATCTTTACAGCACCTATTTAATTATTTTAATTAATTAATTTCTTTTTTATATGTGTGTGTGTGTGTGTGTGTGTGACCTTACTACAATCGGTCATTCTGGCAAGTACACTCATGAGAATGGCACACCACAGAACATAGTATATAAAAACACTTTAAAAGTTATCTTAAGCTTTAAATTCGTCTATAGCTAATCTGTCTGGGACGGTATATACACACTGAACTGTATTGGAGATAAGTTCCATTAGTTCACCAGTTCAAAATATAATATCAGAACAGCTACAAAAGCTAGACAGCTAGAAAGATGTTTGATGCAGATCGTAATTATTAGAAATGGCCAAAATTGTACCCCCAATATTTGATATTCTTGATGGTGCTCGTTTTTTTATTCATTTATTTTATTATTATTATTATTATTATTAACTGTTAAACCAACCAGGTGATACAAACAAGAATTTGGATATTAAGTATAACAATGGATGACAGCATAGATAAAAATAAAGGAAGACAGTAAAAAAATATATAAAATAAATATGAAAATTCAGTAAAATAAGAAACAAAGCACATTGGTAGTGAATCAAATTACGTAACAAATTTAATACTTTTTTGTTGTTAATTCTTTTTAGTGTCATAATGAAGTAGTTGAAGTCACAAAGAAAATAATTTAATTTGGGTAATATTAAAATATTTTGCCAATAAAAGTTGTTACGTTTTTAGGCTGGTCCGTCTCAGCCAATCAAATCGAAGAAGGCGGGCTTTACAGTTCAAAGATACCGGCGAACATGACACGACGGCGACGCTGCAGTTTTTAACCGCGAAAGAGTGCGAGATAAGATGCAAAGGTAACCGAAACAATTTTACATTTGACGACGACCCTTTTACGATAGCAATGTTGAACGACCATCAGTAATTTTCAAAGATGCAAAATTAAATTGGAAAAAAAAAAAAAAATTAAATGTAGACTGAACCCGTCACGTGACTCACCGATTGCAGTTGATTACTTTCACTGATACTTATTTTTATATTCCGTTAAATTTCCTGCCCTATGTTCAAGACATGGTTACGCATTGTATTGGTGTGGTGATGGCATCTACCAGTACCAGCAAAACTTTGGCCTTTTGCTCTGGACTGATCACAAACACTAGGACAGGCCATCAGTGTAAGCCATGAGCTGTAATGTTCACATGTCACATAGACATCTGTAGCTCAAAACTACAGCTGGTCTTACTTAAAACCGCATCACTGTATCATGCCAGACTTTAGGAATATAAAACAAAGGGCTCTCTTGACCACTGCCAAATCAATTCCTGTGTTTCATTCAACACAATAAAACATTTGAAGGAACATTTGAATTGCATGCATTAAGTCTTATAAATCAAGAAGAGGTTCTGAAAGGTTGTTTTTGGTCCGGAGGCATTAGCGTGTTTCTTAAGTACCTGGCTGCAGGCTGTGGTCTCCTCACACCAAACAAGATGTTTTATCTGTTCATTATATCAAAACTTATAAATGTCAAATACAAACACCTTCGCTGGTTCAAATTTTACATCACAAACCCCTGAGGTTCTTTAAAATGAAGTACTAGATTTGGACAATAGTTGCTGTTTTGGTGAAGAAACATCTTGGGAGACTTACATTATATGTTTTGATAGCAAATTATGGCTGATGTAGGCTTCCTTTATGTTGATATGACAGCAGTTTTATGGGTTTGACCTCTGTGGTGAACAGCAGATTGACAGGGGTAACCGATCTTTGCCTAAAACAGGTAAAGCAGACTTGCTCTAAAGACAAGCATGTTTTTGCACACATCTGGACTTTTACCAACCCCTGGAGAGCAACAAGGAACATTAAAATAAAACCCACACTAATTAATCCCATTTAGTTGAGTACTAATGAACAGCTGGGGGGATTTCTGTTGAGGCGGTGAGGTAGTTAAGCTGTGGATGGGTCCAGGTGTTTGTTGATGAAGTGTGTGTGTGTGTGTGTGGACTGTAGTGGAATGATTACAGGTTCAGTCCTGTATGAGTTAATGCTGGGTCACGTGTTTGGCCTTTAGTCAGAAACCGATGCGCAGAGGTTGTTATGAATCAGAGGATGTTATCAGCTTCTATTGTTGTCATTGACAGCCGTCTATTTTCAGCAATAACGTTTGAGCTTGAGCTGATTTTGAATTCACTGAATTCATTCCAGATTTGCTACAGTAGACTTCTGTTTATTCAGTCACTACTGGAATACAACATAATATAATTACTATTTCTGCAATATACAGTATGGACAACATGGAGTATGTCAATTCTATTAATTACAGGATATCACACTACATTTATAGAAATGTGCAATATATAACCAAGCACACTGCCCAGGGTACTGAATCCCAAAATGCAATTCACTTAGCTTGATTTTCCGCTTTATAGTTTTATTTTTTTATTGTAGTATTCTAATATCTGTAATATTTTAATAGTGTTTTTATTTTGTTTTAATATATTTTTAAATTTTATTGTAGAATTTATTCTCACACACACACACACACACACACACTCACACACGTTATATATTATTTTATATATGTTTTAGAATATTTTTTCTTTTATTGTGGTATTCCAGTTTCATTATTTTTATTATAATCTTTGTATTCTAGGTTTAATATCTTTTTATTTGATCCTAGTATTTTAGTTTTAATTTATATTTAAACTAAATTCTAAATTTCTATTTGATTTGTAGTTTCTATTTTATTCTAGTATTCTATTATTAATATTTTTAAAATATATTAATATTTTATTCTAATATCCTAGTTTTGCAATTGTTTTTTTTTTTTTATCTTAGTACTCTAGTGTTGATCTCTTTTTAATTTATGTTGGTATTCTAGTTTTTTTTTTAAATTGTATTTTATTGTAGTCTAGTTTAAATATCTTTTTAATTTTATGCTATTATTCTAGATTTATTTTTTTTTTCTATTTAATTAGACTTCCAAAAGTTAACAGTTTTGCACATAATTGTAAAGGAATGTAAAGTAAATCTTTTTATTTTTAATGTGATAACTACACACCACTTGCTGAATTAAACGTCTAATGAGGTCAGGTGAAAGCAGTATTCACTGTATACCATGCAGTGTGACTATTGTTTTTTGAAGATGGCCATTTAATTAATTTGTGATCTTCTGCTAACTGTTCCACATACCAAAAACACTGATTGACTGATATTTATATTGGCTAATATTAATCTCTGATTGGCTGTGCAGTCAGCCCCACAACCTCTAAAATATTAGTAATTATTTTTGTAGAAAGTTCTGACTCATGTACAACAAGCAAGACATATACTCAATTAATCACACACACACACACACACACACACACACACACACACACACACACTTAAACATTTAAGTGGAGTTTATCAGCACTAGAGCAGGACTCTGCAGGAAGACTGACAGCTTTCTGACAGGAAGCTGATGGTGATAGGAATAAATGGGAGAGGTGCTCTCACGCCCCAGGCTTGTCACCTTGCCTGCGGCCTGTGATAATAAGACAGCGCTGCCCGGTCAGGGTATCAGATTATGGAGCATTTCCCCTGGAAGGGAACTATAGAGAGAGAACGTGGCCTGTGCAATTAGGAGCATCAGTGCTGCAGGTCTTTTCACAAGTCTTATCTGAGAGTTTGGTAAAGTTTAAGTGCTGGAGCACAGAATTACACAGAAAGCCTTATATAGGGACCAGATTATCATAGGAGTCTTAACACCACTCAGAATACCTTATGCCACTCAGTCCTTTTCATAGACAAAAAACACTATTTATCGCATGACAATCGCAGCTTCTGTCGAATCGCGATCTCGATTCCATTTCGATTTATCGTGCAGCCCTACTATTTATTAAGTTGTTTCATTTATTAGTTTCAAATGGGGGTGTCATTTTGGATTTTCACTTTCTGAATTAAATGGGCTGCCGGCACCATGTCAAACTTTGTGCATTAAACATTAAAGTGTTATTTTATCTTTGCAACTTGTGCATGCTCATCCCTCTCCCCATCTCTCTGAGAAAAATGATTTCACTTTAACCTCCAGACAACGTAATGAGCGAATGAATCACACCTTTTTATTCGGCGCTGTGCAATTAGGAGCATCAGTGCTGCAGGTCTTTTCACAAGTCTTATCTGAGAGTTTGGTAAAGTTTAAGTGCTGGAGCACAGAATTACACAGAAAGCCTTATATAGGGACCAGATTATCATAGGAGTCTTAACACCACTCAGAATACCTTATGCCACTCAGTCCTTTTCATAGACAAAAAACACTATTTATTAGGGCTGCACAATTAAGCCCTAATAAAAAAAAGCGATTGTCATGTGCATTTTGTTAAAAAAGCCGGTTCTGTAATCAGTAGGAAATCATTATCACGTGCTTTCAGATGGAGCAGAATTTACTACACATAGCCGTAGGTCGCTATTTTTTTACGCAAAAAAATAGCAGACGATTTCATTGCGCGATTCTGAAATCGAAGAAATAATTCGCGATAATGACAGCTGTTTGCATAGCTTCTCAGTGAACTATGGCTCTGTGAAGTAAATGCTGCTCCATCTGAAAGCATGTGAAAATACCACATTTAATAACATATTTTTACTCCAAACTCACTTCATAACGTCAGTCGAGTGTTTGAAATAAATCCTTCTGTGAGATGATGTGGCTTCTTACACAGAATAAGGCACGCAACATATTTCATAGTATTTAAGCAGTGATAAAGGCATTGCATTATAAATATACTTTATTTGAATGAAAAGTATAATAATAAGAACTCAGATAAACCATATATTGCCATAGTCGTGTGTTTATTAGTCACGTTGAATCAATGAAAGCAGTTGAATCTTCTGTTTATTCAGCTGCAGCGATAGGCATTTTCTGGGGTTCTTCTGTGAGACGTATTTGGAGTTTTAGCGCGAGAGCGCCTTCTGGCCTTTGGATGGAGATTTACTGCTGATCACAGAACCGCGCTTCACTGAAAGATACGCATGACAATCGCAGCTTCTTTTTCTGTCAATATGGGGTGCTGTGTGTACATTAATGAGGAAAAAAAATTAACTTAAATGATTTTAGCACATGGCTGCAATATAACAAAGAGTGAAAAATTGAAGGGGGTCTGAATACTTTCCGTACCCACTGTATATGTAATTTTTTATTTTAATTACTTTTCATTTATTTTTATTTTATTTTAAGTTTTGCTTTTTGCAAATTACAAGTAAGGGAGTGAGATCATTTTATTTTTAAATTCATTTATTTATTGACATTTTCTTCAAGCAACATATAATTGCTTAGCTTTCTTTCTTTTCGGGTAAAATATGTGGACATGTTTTTTAATTGTTTTGTCTCAAGGTTCACTCAAAAAGCTATTAACATTCTCAAATGGAAACTGTCATTGCCTGTAATTTCTTTTTTACACAACAGTGGTGGCAAATACCAAGATAGGCTACTTCAGCGATTCAGAGAACCATACCATATATTTGTATAAGAGAAATATCAAATGATCTGAGCTTATTTTCAAAATAATCAACAAAATCCTAGTTTCTAATTAATAAATACTTAAACTCATTATCTATATTAAGGTATCTTCTGTATGACGTTCTCTAGACTGTTCTGCCATAATTATCAATTCTGTCAGGACCACTATCGTCAAAGATGATTGACAATTAGCATACAGTTTGGATTGGCGGTATGGTTCCGTTCTGGGCAAGAACTCCCTGCGCATCCATGCAGCCTAGCATGGATGAGAGCAGGGAGAGCAGCGATAACCCCACTAGGGTAAACAGAACAGAACCAACATAAATGTATTGCAGATATCGTTAAAGTTAAATAATGTTATGTACACATTTTAGAATTAGTCTGATTCTCAAAGGAGAATCAGAAGGCTGAATCCTGACTGACAGAGGAGGAGTTGGGGATGGAGGAGGGTAATTAGCTATCGAGCAATGCGAAAACTGCTGATACTACTGCGGGACCTTATATATGAATACTTAGATAGGTGTCGTATTCCCATAGGTTGATGGGGATCAGCTGAGAGTCAGCTGATGCGAGCTTGACTAACGTGACCTGCCAGAACTGACGCTACGCTAGATTGCTGAAACACAAGTTGTTTGTTTAGCGCCTGTTAAACAATTAAATGGTGATTGAGCGCTCGTTCGGCTGTTGTTACAGTTGGCAAACTTTCCCTCAAAAGTGCTGTGCTCTGTTGATCAAACATTACCCAGCACAGCCTTCTGCTTTTTCAGTAAATACTTCTGCACTGTTTTCGGTTCTGCTGCTTTTCTGCAGCCGTGTGGCATAAAAGCGCTTTTTGCAAATTGAAATAATGGTTAATTATCTGGATTGGTAACAGATGCAGCAGTCACCGCAACCTCCCTAGTTCTCGGGACCACATTGAAGAAAGAAAATATACATTTGCCCTGCACTGCAGTCACCTGACTGCTGTTCAACATTTACTGTTCAACATGACACACTGTTTTGACAGAGAAGAGAATGAGAGGGAGGGAAACATATATGTGTTGAATGCATATAGCCATATTTATCGTTATTAGAGTTAGTAATGCATGATGCACTTTTTGTTTCTGTTTTAATATTCCTGGTTTCCATGTCAAATTCTGAGAGTGTTTAATGGACCGTTCATTAGTTTCAGCACATCAATAGTGTTGGTTTCCACCCAGCCAATTCTCTCTGACAGAAGTTGAGCTTTTTCATAATTACACTTATGTGCCATAATTTCTGTCATAGAGCGCTGGATGAAAGATCACCTTGTTGGCTATATAATTAGCAAAGAATTTGACCATAAATGGAAAATAAAACTCATATTCAAAGGAAAGCATAGCAATTACAGCTGCAGAAAGTGTTTGTGTCTTGTTAAAATAGTTCAAGAGTTGTTAGATACAGCTTTGATATTTATGATATGAGGTTGTGATGATTGACGCATCTAAGGAAATGCGGTTGTAGGCATCCCAATGTAATACTGGGCATGTAAAGGCAGTAAAAGTGAGATTTGTGTTTGTGTGCGCATGTCAGTTCACAGAAACTGCAACACAGTCTCAAAGCAATTCTATTAATTTTACTCTATTATTCCCTTTACCCCCATTGTAGTATTTTCTCAGTCTGCTTGTAATACTACAAACCATGTTCTTGTTCATTCTAGAGATGCTTGGATTAGAATTCACAAAATATTCAAATGATCTCACAATTTACAGAAATATTCTTCATTATGGTTTAATCCAGAAATCCGTACTGGTAAAAAAATGATTTAAAGGAAGTACTGGCACCAGCAGGGTCTAAGCATAATTGTTGACTTACTGTAAATGAGGATGGAGTGTTAAGGTTATTTGAAAACTTAATTAAATGTTATAATCTTGTAGGAACTGAAATGTATTTTGTCTAAAAAATGGCCCTGTGGTTGACAACACTATCATAAAAAAAAAAACACACAAACAAGAATTTCGTAAATCCTCACAATTATATAAAAAGGTAAACTCTAGAAGCAGTGACTTGGGAAGTTTAAGGACCATGGCAGAGGGATATCGGCGAAATTGACTCAGAATAATGGTCCAGCATCATGGTGGGGTGTGATAAATCAAAAAGCAAGAAGTTCACTCAATGTAAGATTCTTCACAGATATTATATTGCTTCACTCTTTCTATCTGCCCAACACTGACAACATGCTACCATTGTTAGGTCTGTAAGACTTTACAGAATGAAACTGATGAAAGACTTTTAATATTAAGATTTATGTTGGAAATGCCAGTTGGAAACAAGTACCTTTTTACATTGTATTTGGGAATGTAGTCTTGTTAAGCTATTCTGGAAACAGGTTATGGATGTCTGAAATTTCTGGTATGGCTTCGAAATATTTTTAACCCCTAAATTGTGTTTATTAGGTGACAAGTAATGTTTAGAAGCATGTCAAGTCAAGTCAAGTCACCTTTATTTATATAGCGCTTTTAACAATACAGATTGCATGTGTTTTCTGTTATTATGGTATGTATTACAATGGCAAGTAGGATTATTATGAGACACTGGAAGACAGTGAAAGCCCCAGAATTGAAAGAGTGGGCCAGTGCAAAGGTTGAAATTGCATCTTATGAATCGTGTTAGAGAGGAGGGTTTGTCTCCCTGGGAAGAGCTCTGGACATATATTACAGTAAGGTCTCAAAATGAATAGACAACTATTTTGTGTTCAGTCTTGCACTGCATTTTATTTCATGGTCAAAATGTGCCTGTAGAAATCTGTAACCCTGTATAATTATTGTAATGCTATACTTCTGTTACCTATCAGCCTTCCATTAAAAAAAAAAAAGGATTCCTAAAATGTTACTTTTAGTCACCCTAAATCTTGAATATTTGATTATATCATTGGTGTTTACATATAGGAAGCCAAAGTTTGCATTGAAATCCGAATATGAATATCGGATCGGCGCATCCCTAGCCCTTGGGTGCAACTTTAAGTCCCATGGTCTCTTCTTTCTTTCTTTCTTTCTTTCTTATTGATCGTATACTGGAAAAAGGAGAAGAAATGACTTTTATCATTTGAGTACCACTACTCAGTGTTGGAGTATGTACTCTAACTGCTATTACACAATCAGCATGACATTTGACAGAATAAAATTGTGATAGTTGCACTTATACCATAGTCAAGAATTGAAAAGAAAATTAATATAATATTTATTATTTATTGAAATATATTAATATTTATATTTGAATTATTTTTGGATGGTTGAATAAGTAAAAAACTAGCTTTCCAGTATGTGAAAAATTCTTTTACTTTTTGTGTTAATGTGACTTCGCTGACTGAATAGAAATAACGTCACTTTTGTAGAAAATATTCAAAGAATGCTAACACAGGCATTGACAGAGATGCAAATAAAAATTCCTGCATCAGGTTGTTCAAAGTCAAACCGAAAAATTTGCCATGTTAGGCCAGACCCGAGACCTCCGCTCACCCTTGTGGGTGACACTGTGGAATGTCACTATGATAGCTACGTTGTCGGTGGTCTAGATATCCCTCCTCTCCTTCATTGTCTCTCCTCATCCCTGTCCTTCACTCTTAAGACCTCCTTTTCCCCTCATTGTTCGTGTCCTGTCCCCCCTCTTCACCCTCTCATGCCCCCTGTCGACCTCTCACCCCGGTCCCTCTGTCTCCACACTAACTGACTCTTCCTCTTTTTTAAGCTTTAGGCTCAAAATATATCTAATCAATGAATATTTGGATTAACTCGAGAGCTGTCAGACTGAATTAATATGACGTATTGCCGATATGTTGGAAACAATGTACATCTAGTTTACATCCAGAATTACATCTGTCAGAAAGTATGTAATTTGTAGATCCAATGCAAATAAAATCTGGAGTCGATCTGATCAAATAGTAGAAATATTATCAAACAGTACAGTTCAGTGTTGATTTTATATGACAATATTTGTATAACATCATAGAAACCACACTTATGGGATACTGTGTGTTTGTATCATGTATCTTTTGTTTTGCTTGTTTGACATTTTGTGTAAAGGCAATGATTAATAAACGCGCTCTCATATCCGTTGCTTTTGAGCAGTGCTACAGATGGGAAGTTGCCTGAGGGGAAACTCTTGTTCTTGTTAGTTATAGACATTCCTTTCTATTTATTTCCCTTGAAACATTGCTAATAAATTTTCCTGATACAATTATTCTCAACCACACCTCAAGTGGCAGTTCATTTCTTGAACTTCCTTTAAGGTGAAGGGAAAGTGTTTCCATTTTCCAAAACATACTTTGCGGAGTGTTGCATCCGGATCAAACAAGAAATAATTGCATCTGTTGGAATGTGCTTGGTCCTTATATGAATAAATGCTGAAAGAGGAATGCACTTTCCTTTATAGTCTTTGCCAAACATTTGGGAACACCCTGCATTCTGACCTAGGCACTTCAGTGTTCCCTTTGTTATTTCTCAGCTTTTCACATCAGAAATCATAGTGGATTTAATAGCTGTTAAAATTGGTTGCACAAGAGGTGCTGTTTTATTTTTCTTAAGTGGATATGAAGGTGTGTTGACATTAAATTATATAATATCTAATGTACAGTGCTGGGTAGTAACTGATTACATGTAATCTGGAATATAGAATCAGATTCCAAAAATAAAGTGCTTGTAATTAGATAATATTACGTTTTAAAATGCTCATAATCAGATTACAGTTACTTTTTAATGGATTACATTATTACATGTTATTCACACTAGGGTTGTCAAAAGTGTACCAAATCGGTACTGAAATTTTATAAATGTGACGATACCAGCATTTTGAGCACTGTTGAGCAGATTCTTAAACACCTCTGATTTGGCGTTGTGTTCGCTCGCTCAACAGATTGACAGTTTGTGATTGGCTACAATGATCATCGCTTCAAAAGCATATTGTAAATACATATCTTTCACGCTCTTCACTGAGTGCTTACACAGATAAACACGGGAGTGTTTGAAAGCCGCATCTATCATCTTATCTCTAAAATATCTGCTCATAGATGGATATACTGATAGACGCCTGCATTCAGACGCTCCCATGTGTATCTGTGTAAGCGCTCAGTGAAGAGCGTGAAAGATGTGTATTTACAATGTGTATTCATATTTTTTTAATCAATATTGTGCACAGTAATCCCATTCAAGTCTATGTGATAAAGTTAGGTCAAAAGTAATCTAAAAGTAATCAAAAAGTCAGATTACATTACCTAATATGTGTAATCCAGATTATACTAACTACAATTTTCACCATGTAATTTGTAATTAGTTATGGACTACTATTTGTAAGTAATCTAACCAGCACTGCTAATATATTAAAATATTTTTATTTAATTAATTATTTGAATGAGTGGGATACGTTTAGAAGTACATTTGATAAGGATTTTGGATGCAGATTTGATTTGGAGCATTGACAATAATGAAAAACAGCAATAAAAAGAACTAAACTTTATTTATAGAACGCTTTAATCCTATAATGGCAGAAATGCTGTTGTTCAGGCATGAAGACATTAGATGATCATAAGGAGGTCTCAGGATCCGCTCCAGCAGTAAATGTTTATGGCCCTGCACCTTGGCAAGCTCTGTTGACTTCTGTATTCTCTTTGGGATGGTGTGGCGGCCAGCTCTCTGTATTGGCTCTGGTCAATGGAAACCTCTGCCAAAACATACTCTATTACAACAGAGGAATTTTTAATAGACTTACCCAGCATTCGTTTTCAACAGCTCTCTATATTAGTATAAAACTAATATTGTGTGACTAAAGAAAACTGGTTGTTCATTTTTCTTCTGTAGACCCATAGTGGTTTATTCCCAAAGTCTCAAATTAATTTGTGGCGACTGAGGCTGGTTTCATTCAGGGTTTAGTTTGAGATATGCACACAGGATATCCCTTGGGGTCTCTGTACTCTCGCTTTTTCTTTGCTCCTCTTAAACCCCCAATTCTCTCCACCTACCATTGTTCGAAATCTGATTTCTCATCTTCACTTTTTGAGCACTTCAATTATTGAGCACCTACTGAGATCAAATAATGGAAATTATATAATAATGATATAATCATTACAAAACTGATATGTTAAACTAAATTAGTATGTGTCATTATGTTGTTACATTACTTCTCAGATCTTTTATAGTTATTTTTTCTAAGTTATTAAAATTTTATATTTTTGTCTTTTTCTTTTGCCTTTTTCTCTTTTTTCACAATCCATTTGTTATACATTACATTATATTAGATTAGATTACGTCTCAGTACTTTTATGTAGTTAGGTTCTAGCTATTAATATTTTTGACTTTTTCTTTTGACTCGTCTTTTTATTCAGCCTCCCTTATCCATTTATAATATAGTATAATGTAATGTAATGTAATATATGTATGTAATGTAATATAATAATGTGTTTTCATTTCTTTCATAGTTATTTTTAAAAGATTTTAAAAGTTCTAGCTCTGAATGATTTTTTTTAACTTCCCTTTTTTCTGCATCCTTTATCCATTAATTTTATATGATATTATATGATATGATATTATATTATATCAGTTCTTGTATATATGTATGTGTATGTATATATATATATATATATTTTTTCTGTCAATATGGGGTGCTGTGTGTACATTAATGAGGAAAAAAAATTAACTTAAATGATTTTAGCAAATGGCTGCAATATAACAAAGAGTGAAAAATTTAAGGGGGTCTGAATACTTTCCGTACCCACTGTATATATATATAAAAGAACCGAGAAAATATATATACAGTATATATATATATATATTGGTTTTTTTTTCTAGGATTTTAAAGGTTCAAGCTCTGAATATGTTTTGTTCTGTTTATTATTCCTATTTTTCAGCATCTTTTATCCATTTTCTCTCTTTCTCTTCACCACTCACCTCATCAGTAACAGAATCTATCCGTCCCATAACCCTTTTCCCTGCTGTCTGTGATTGTTGCCATAAACCCGAGCCGACCATCATCCCTCTAATCCACTCAGAGGTCACATGACACTACAGCAGCATGCACAAAAAGGCCTATATACCTCCTGTGTTCTCACTAATTAAGACGATAGGGAAGACAGGGAAGCTGGTCTAAAATCAGCACTCGTCCCTTGAGTCATTTTCAATATATGGGGCCTGGGCTGGGCTGGGCTGTGCTCAGATATGCCTCCACAGGTGAAAACAGAGAACAGATGTGGATAGCTTGGCACGGCGTCGGCGCCTGTTTGGACACACTCAATAGGGGTATTGTGCTGATGTGAATATGAAATCATTACCATACGGATTAAGTGGAACGGAACACTGCGCTAAATGAAACCTGGCAACCACACATACATGCAAGCCTTATTAATAGCTAATACACGTTGTTGATATATAGTGTCTATCATCGGGTTTTCTGCAAAAGCGTGGTGTAGATACGGCGTGGATTGTGATAGGTTTTTAAAGAATCCAGGTTTCACTCAATAGGAAGTAATTCTGGGCTAAAAGTGGACAGATTGATGTGATTAAATATCTTGCGGCTTTGAATCTCTGATATGTTGATCGCTAGATCCCTTTGGTTTGTAATTAGTTAATCATTGTGACCTGACTGGGTTATACAGTCAGGGCCCCTGTATATTGTTTGGACACTTAAACATCACATACATACTTTATAGAGCATGCTTTAAGTTTTTAACTGTTTTCAAACCGTGCATTGTAAAGGGGTGTTAAAATTTTGATTACAGTACCAGACATTTAGTACATTAAAATAATATTTTAAGATTTTTTTTTTTCAGAAAAGCTAGTTACACTTTTTTTCTTTAGTTCACTTTAAAAATTCTACTAACTTTACAACTACATGTTAACCAACTCTCAAAATTAGAGTATTAGTAGACTGTTAAGTTTAGTAGAATGTTGACATAGTTGTAAAGTTACTTATTTAGTAGAATGTCTTAACTGGACTACCAAAACAAAGTGTTACCAAAAAAGCTTTTATTTGATTTTACTATATTATTTTATGTATGTTTAATTCTTCTTTTTAGAAGCTAATAGAAGGTTGTTTTAAAAACACTATATAAAACACATCATGAAATTGAATTGTATATTTCAAAAATTGGATTTAGTATCATGACAATATAAAAACAAATTATTTAATTTATTTGTCTTTCAAATATCACACTTAATATTTTTCTCACATAGTATGAATGAGTTTGTATGCATGAAAATATATAGCTGCTTTTTGGGAGGGCAAGGTCCTTGGCATCAAAAAGTTGATCTAAGTCTACGTGAACTCATTTGTTTGTAGATGCCAGTTGGTTTGATGTTTTGTCATCTCATGCTTTGTTTTGTGGCTCAAGTGTTCAAATAATTTTTGGGTCCCTTGTATTTGCTTCTTTCTTGGTCTCATACGAAGACATTTGTCAATCTCCATCATTTATGCTGCAGTTAATCACATTTTTAGTGATCATTGTGACCTCATTCCCCTTGACTTTTTAAATCAGCTCAGGTGGGCCAAATGCTGCACTCTCACCCATCTAAAGTATGCGCAGATGAGAGCACATCTCTCTTTCCCCTCCATTAACTATCACTAGTAGGGAGATAATAGCAGCTTACTGAGCTGACAGTAGAGAAATATCACCACCTTTCCTTACAAAACTGCCACAAAATGAGGGATCATCACCTTTATATTATATATGTCATCAGTGTATGCTAAGTGCTATTTTGATGCATTAAGTGTCTTTTTTCCACTCACTGACTTCACAAGTGCAGTCCACCTACAGATGCAAGGGATCGCAAAATAAAATGGGGGGAAAATCAAGTTTTGACTGTTTCCAAATGTGAAAACTAACTAAAATCTTCAGTTTGAAGTTGATTAGCAAACATTGAGAACCTCATACCCACCATAAAAAAAGATTACATAGGGTGTAGAAAAGTTAGCTCTTTAAAGGTCCCATGGCATGAAAATTTCACTTTATGAGGTTTTTTAACATTAATATGAGTTCCCCTAGCCTGCCTATGGTCCCCCAGTGTCTACAATCCGGAATCTTCCCTTTATGTCGTCATACGGGGAAAGGTTACCTCCCCTTTCTCTGCTTTGCCCGCCCAGAGAATTTGGCCCGCCCATGAGAAAATGAGCTACTACCGTGCGAGGCGAGCGCAATATTTTTTTTTCCTCGAGAGACTTGGGCCTATATAAAAGCATCCAAAAAGCAGCATGTCATGGGACCTTTAAGGACTACTGGTGTCATATTCCTGGTTCAGCAGTGAATGCATATCATTTACACTAACAGAGAACATTAATCTGATCAGAACTGTTGCTCTGTACTACTGTGTGGCAGGGCTTCGGGGCAACGTAAAGACTAAAAACCAAACAACCTGTATAGAGTGTAACAGTATGGTTCCAGAGGTAAAAATCCCATTCATATTTTCATAGAGAAATTGATCTTTAACAATACCATACACTTTTCAGAAACAGACCAACAATGAGCTTAGAAGTTAAGTAATGTTGTACTTTACAAGATTTTCACTTAATTATTAGCTGGAATTGGAGCAATCTGACGCAAAAAGTGACCACCCACTCCCATAAAGCATTCCGAGTGGCACAATGACCAATAATGACCAAAGTCAATATTTTTATATTGTACAGTTATTCTGCCAATTCAGCTACAACATTTGCAATGCTTCATGGGATGACTAAGTATACATTAAGTACCTTTGAATTGAATTTTTAAACGTTTTATTTATTTTTTCTTTCAATTAAATGTGATGTTGTGATTTATCTTGCATGTGGTTGGGTTGGATCAACACTGTAATGATGAATGTTTTTGCAATGCTTAATAAGAAAACAAATGGGGAAAATGCCAGTGTTGTTACTGTTAACTAAAATTATTTGTTAATTAAAATAAAGCTGAAATAAAAGAAAATATAAATATTAGATGAAAAACTGCACGTAAAACAAACTGAAAATAAGTTTGAATTGAAGCACTATTGTAACGAATCAGTCCACTGAAGGCGAGTTGAAGGGAGAACCCAAGTGCAGTTTATTTACAGTGATCCAAACATAATCCAAACAGACGAAGACTAGAAACAATAATCCGTGACTTGACTTGACTTGACTTGACTAGGCATGAACAGACTTGACGAGGTATGAACAGACTTGACTCACCGACAGCGGGTTACAACATCAATACACGACGAGAGACAATGGCAACATGGTGGCTACTTATAGGAAACAAGAGGGTCACATGACAAGAACAAACCAATGGGAAACAAGACACATGACTAAAACAACCAATCAGAACATGACACATACACAAGGCAGAGAGACATGAGGCAAGGGAAGCATGACACTAACATCAGAAAACAATTACAAAATAAAAGACATGGACATGAACATGAAACAAAAACAAACCCCAAACCCCCACATTACAACTATATTTATTAAAACTGAATTAAAAATAAATTAGAGCTAAATAGTTTTTAAAAACCCAAGCTAATATAAATGACAAAAGCACATAACAAAATTACTAAAACTGAAATTAAAATAAAAGTAAAAAAATATAAAAATAAAGCTAATTTGTAGGTATGATACTGATTTCACGATATGATTTTCTCACGATTTTTTTAATAAAATGAGATTTAAGACAAATTATAAATGAAAAGGTGTCCCTTTATTATTTCTCAGACAAAATGCTGCACATTTCTTTGTGAAATTGAAATGTCAAATAGCAAAAATACATTTAAAAAACCCAAATCAATCAATAAATAATACAAATAAAAGAAATCTCTTCATATAAACAAACTAAGGCTTTGCCTGTGCTATTTTCATTTAAAATTAGAGGCAACCAGCCAACTGTTACAATACGCTGGAGCACGGGAACGAGGAGACGTGGAGATTTCACAAAATGAGAGTCTTTAATAATCTAACAGGGAGTCACAGAGCACAAGGAAGACTCTGCCCTAAACCCAGCCAGACACCGACCGACAGACTTGAAGTCTGCCAAAAAGTGCAGAGACTTTGGCCTGGTCAGCTACAACAACACAGAATACAGGTGTTTGAGAGAAATATTAACCTGCACTGAGTTCATAGAGGATGCAGGTGCTCTTCTGGAATCTTCTCCTGTTGTTGTATTATAACAAAGCTTTAGCTATGATGAGTTCATGATGGCAGAATTATTAAAGGAATGAAAAAGGGTAATCCACCCTCTGTTCATTTCATGCTGCCCTCTTCAACTGCCAGAAATTAAGAGCAGAATCTCTCACAGTGTCACAATACGCTGGAGCAAGGGACGAGGAGACGTGGAGATTTCACAAAATGAGAGTCTTTAATAATCTAACAGGGAGTCACAGAGCACAAGGAAGATGTTCACAACAAGTAGACCCGACGAAGAACGAAGGAACAGACAGGAACTTATAAACACAGGATAATTACAAACACAGGTGAGCGGAATCAATCACTAAACAAGAACAGGAAACATGACCAAAAAAGGAAAACAGGAACTAAGACAGAGGTAAAACACGACAGACGGTCCAGAATCCTGACATGACGCCCCCTCCCGGAAGGCGTGTCCTCGTGCCGTAGAACAACAGAGGGGGGGCACGGGTGGTAACTTGGGAGGAGGCTCAGGAGGAGGACGGACACCTGGGAGGGGGCCGGCAGACAGAGTCCAGGGAGGTGATGATGGAGGGAGGAACCAGGGAGGAAACAGGAGGAGCCAGGGCGGATCAGACGGAGGGAGGAGCCAGGGAAGAAACAGGAGGAACTTGGAGCAGGAGGAGCCAAGCAGGACCCAGGCCACAGCCATAACGTTCACAATGAGTAGACCCAACGAAGAACTAAGGAACAGACAGGAACTTATAAACACAGGATAATTACAAACAAAGGTGAGCGGAATCAATCACTAACCAAGAACAGGAAACATGACCAAAAAAGGAAAACAGGAACTAAGACAGAGGTAAAACATGACAGACAGTCCAGAATCCTGACACCGACCACTGCATTTTAATCACAACCCAAACAAAGATGCTGCTGCATACATGCATCATGAAGAGATTTTGATTTAAATTGGATTGTGTAATTTCGAATAGTATATAGTATAATTTGTCGAATTCGAGCTTGGTGAAACTATGCTACATAAAACATCTGAAAGAAACAAAAGCAGCAGACGCAAATTCCCTCTCTGACAGCAGGTGGCACTTATGGAACAGCAGCGATACAGCGTTTACTTGATTAAATACTACTTTAATATGCGTTATACAGAAGTAAGATGAAAAGAAAATGCCAACTAAGCTTCTGAAGACAGTCCCCAGAGATACATTCATATAAACTCCCACCCCTAACTGTATCACGATTCGTTTAACATTTTAACAGACTTGAATCGTCACATATTTTTATTGATTTTCAACCGGCTCGGGTGCATCATTACATCCCTACTAATTTGGAATATTAATAAACACTACAACAGCGTAAAAATAATACTAAAATAACATTGAAAAATACTTTGGCAACCAAAATAAAAGCTAATTTGAAATATTAATAAATACTATAATGGCATATGAATAATAGAAGCCGCTAAAAAAAATTGGGCAATAACTGTTGTGTTCATATTGTCTGTCAGTTGTGCTGTGAGATTTGTGTAGGATTGATGTTTGAGTAATTTGTAGAAACTTTGTATTTACAACTTCGAATAAATACAATACATAAAATGCCTATTTTTTTATGAACTTCAGAAGTAGATTCTATCTTGTCTGGGTGATATTCTTGATGCCATGTATGTATTATTTTGCATTTGGGAGCTCTGTGTCCAGTAAATGCAGTGTGTTTCCAGTACGGCAAACACCTGACTCTGTTCCCCTGCTGGCTTTGAGACAGACCTCATTAAGTCCTCTTGTGTCTGTCTGCGGCTCTGCTGTGTGCCAGCTGGCAGAATGCCCTGTGTCTGCCAAGGTTAACTGTCACCACAAGCTTTGACATGTCTCCCTCTAGCAGAGCTAATGTTGCCCAGGGGAGTGGTAAATGTGTTTGCACCTTGCCCGCTGGGCAGACTGGCAGAGCCGCAGTGCCCCAGCAGAATACTGGCATGAGCACCTGTTTCTGCTGTGGATAGGCATTATCCCTGCATTTGATTATTACAGCTATGGACACACTGCCTTCATAATATTTTAGCAAATGAGCACTTTTTTTTTGTTGCACTTCTTGCTGGCTCAAGTCAAAAAGAGCCCATTTTCAAGTCTGTACAATTTTCTGTACAAATTTGACTCAAGTCGCATAGGCTAATTTGAGGCATCATTCAAGTCTGTTGCACAAACTGTGCAGTATGAGATGGATGCCTAAGTTTAATACTTTTTTAATAGGGAATTGAACAAACGATAATTGTTTTCATTATTTTGTAGAGAAATACTTTGTAGAGAAATTTACAGTAATTTGCTGTCTTAATAACTAATTGATGTGATGGCAAAGGTTGATATTTAAGCAACAAGGAATTTGTTTCTTTGTTGAGAAAAGTCTGGCATTCCCACACACTATTAGTATGCTGACCGCTGGTCAGACATCTGATCGATAGTGTGGACAGACTAATACCTTGACTGACCAGCTGGCGCTAAAACCAAATGATGTAGAACTACAATTACAACACTGGAGTTCCTAGCTCAGGATTTGCTTAATATAAACAGAAAGCCTTGAACATTCGCGAGTTGGCGCTCTTCATCTTTTTGAACACTGGTGTTGGAAGGCTGCTGGCTCTATTTTGGGAACCGTCCTGCTGTTACAAGATCAAGGTCCAGGAAAGATGTCATATCGGAGGCAGCTGTCGAGAGCTTGTGTCTCTAGTGTCTGTCGCTTATAGCTCCTTACCTCACAGATGCCGGGTTATGAAAATATCAGGTCTGTTAATGCCTGCCCTTATGGCTGGATGGAGGGGCTAAATCAAGCATTCATGTTGAAGTTTTCTTTTTTGAACTTGTTGGAAACCTAGTTTTTCATATGACACATATTCTGGTTTATTCGTTATAAGAAATTTGGTAACACTTTATTTGAAAGTGTCCTTGTTACACATGTTACATGTACTTACTATTATAATAACAATTAATTATGCATAATTAATTGTTATTATAATAGTAAGTACATGTAACATGTGTAACAAGGACACCTTAAAATAAAGTGTAACCAGAAATTTTAAAATCTCATAACGCTGGGAAAGGGTACATTCTCGCTATTTAAACTGAGCACGTTTGATTTGACTCTGACTCTGATTTGAAAATGTAAAAATATTTCATAAAACAGTTGAAGCAATAGTATCATAAAAGAAACCAATATTCAACAAGTAATTATATTTAATAATAATCATAATAATAATAATCATAGTAAAAATACAATATTATATTAATCTAAATATTGAATTAGATCATATTATATTATTAAATTAAATTAATATATAGATATATATGACTTGGTCGTGTGTGTGTGTGTATTTTTTATGGCCATATGCAACTATGCTCTTTAATGTACTTTCATATGTACAGACTGTCATAAATACAGTTAATTGAAGCTTCATTAGCAAACCCAGTGCTGCAGAAGTCCCCTATCCAGCGTTGACTTCCCTGAGTTTGTCCTTCATCTGTAGTTTCTCTTTCTCATTTGTCTTTCATTGCTGTCAGGCAGATGCCAAGACTCCCCAGCACTAAAAGCACAATGTGGAGAGAGGGAGGTGTTTGTGTGGTGGAGCAGCCTTCTGTCTGCACTCTGATAATGGTGTTAGAAGAGCAGTTATTCTCAGCTGTCCCATAGTCCCTTTGAAGAGATGTGAATTAGCGGTTCTCCAAAATCAGCTCTGTAGGGTCTCGTGAAAACAAAAGGTGAAAGGACAATGTGGAACCTCATAAGTGACCATTTTGGAGCTATCTGGCTATCAACTCACAATTGATTTTGACTTTGGTATATTGCTAAGCTAACAGTTTAATAATTTAAACAAAAATGCATGGCACATAAATAAGGTAACACTCAGATATTGATCTTTATAGCTCAGGAGACTCAGTAAAGCATCAACTCAGTCTGGGATGTTCTTCTAATAGTCCTGAGAAGAAAATTATGAAAAATGAGAAAAAAACTTATTTGTTCATATACGTACAGTATATAGACTATAACATTTATATGGATATTATAGCTCAGATAATTTTGACTTGAAAAAATGTATGATACTTTTTTTTTTTTATATTGAGATCGCAAACTTTAGATTGTAGACCTTTGTATCTTGAGATATCTATTTACTCTCTTTTAATATCATTTGCAGATAGTGAAAAAATGTATCCTTTATTCATTGCATTTTTTTCTTTTTATCTTTTGATTTCTTTTATCTTACCCTAAACTTCAAAATTACTTTTTAATGAGTTTCTATACAGTAAAATTATCTAAATACCCTCAAAACAAGACATATTTACTTGAGAAGATATTAAGACTTGTTTTCTCATATTTTGTAATATGAATGTAAGTGTATTTTGTCTTGCTGCAATGGTAGATTTTTTTTTCAAAACTTGTTTTTAACTTGTTTATGCTTAAGAAAATAAAAAGTAAAATAAATAAACATACAAAATGGAATTACAATACAATTACATTTTATTCGCAATACTAACAATATGCGTTGTCACCCACTGACTTTTCTTCTATCAGTTACAGAGGTAGTCATTTTATTATAAATGGTTTTGCACTATGGTGTCCAACATGCTTTATATTCCCACTGAACCCTTCTGGCCTTGTCTGCGGTTTGCAGCAAACAGCCACACGTTCTCCCATCACTGCCAGCAGTAAATTACCCAGAGGTCAACACCAGGCTCCCAGCGCTGCCTGCACCCACAACACCAGCCTGGCTTTCAGTTAAGGTCATTACGGATGGATGAGGAAGTCCATTGAGGCCTGCGTTTGACGCAGGCATCGGGGAAGCTCAGGCAACAATAGACCCAGAGCTGTGGAGCTCTTAGCGGGGTTGTGTGAAACCAGAGCCGGGCATAAGTGAGAGTAAGTGCCCCCTGGGGGCCGAAGGGGGTATTTATAATGTTAAGTAATGCAGTTGCTCGCCCTTTGCCGTTTGTGTGGGACATGGAATGTGTGATGTGTGTCATTAGAAGGATCTCATGAACATGAGACTGGAGTTTATGTGTAGATTAATCAAAGATGTCTTTAGCACATTTTTTGTACAGGCCTTTATAGTGACATGATCGGTGGCTGTAACACATTACATATCCCTTGGCATGCTCCTTTGACTTTATTTAGCTCTTGTAAAACAGCTCGCAATGAGCAGCTTAGTAAATCTAGTTAGTAGTTTCAGACAAAAGAGATTTTTCCAGGACTGTTCGAGCTCGCTGTTCTCAAGCCAGTTGGAATGGAGCCAGGGGACTGATACAGATACACATGATGGAAAGATTTACGTGGCTTTGTGCCTCTCACAGTAAAGGCTTTCAGATACATTGATTGCCTTTAAAACATTAGCTTATGTAGTGGACCAGCTTGCCTTATGTAGCTTGTATGCATGTATGTATCTTTCAGTGTGTATATATAAGAGGATAAAAATGTTTTTTATTTTATTTTTCAAAGTCATTATAAGTCATTTACTCACCAAAACACATATGACATTATTTGTTCTACAGAATTGAATAATCTGCATAATATATAAATATATATGTATGTATAGTATAGTAAAAAAGTGTGCTAAAGTAAATGACAAAGAAATGTGTATCTTGAATACATTTAATGTGTAAATGTAAATGTGTATTTTTTTAATTAAATGTGCATGTGCATAATTACTTACACTGAACAAAATTATAAACGCAACACGAGAAGTGCTCACTAACACAGATTTAGACAGATTTGTGAACAATATTTGAGAGAAATAGGCCTTTTGTGTACATAGAAAAAGTCTTATATCTTTGAGTTCAGCTCATGAAAAATGAGCTGAACTCAAAACAAAAGTGTTGCGTTTATAATTTTGTTCAGTTTATGTACATGCAGTATTTGTTTGTATTTAATTTCACCCTGTAAAAACATATACCCATCACCTGTGAGGTTTCCCTCCACCCACAGAATTTTGTCAACAGGAAGTGATGTGGTTTGGGTGCATTTTAGTAAATGTCTCTTAACATACAGGTGAGATGATGTCATGAAGTAGAGATGCAAGAAAAGAGTCAGGGTAAATAATGATGTTCTTTGAACTCCAGGCACAAGACGTACCGTATTCATTGCAATCTATATGTGTGTATGAAACAGATCAGATCCCTTTAAAACCAAAGACGAGTCTATTTCCAGCCTCAGACATCCCTGTGTTTTGAGTACATAGCCTGCGTTGATTTACAGTGTAAAGATAGAGATAATGTATCAGCTAATTAGTTTGCAGTGAGTAATGTTACAGTTTAGTGTCCGTGTGTGAGTTACTCTTTGTTTGTGGTCACATATTTTACTGCAGCTGCCTGTTCATAAATCAAATTCAGTAACATGATCGGCTTTTACTCATTGATGTTCATATCCTGACCGGGTCAGTGACTGACTCTCTCACTTTCTCTCTCTCTTTATGCGTTGGGCACAAATTTATGTTCTCACCATGTCATATTCACGTTCACACATCCAGAAATCTCCAGAGGTTTTGAGAGCCCACCCACATTATGTGTGCAAGTATACTAAATATACAAGCATTTGAACAAACCCCTAACCCTACACATTAATTTTCAGCATGCAACATACAGTACATTAATGATAGCTCAAATTGTGTGGCTTGTAAAAGAGAGATGTGCTATTACTTATCTTTTAACATGATCAGAGTTATAATAACCAGCAAACTAGTAGACGATAAAAAAAAAAATCACATAAACTTGCATTGAAGAATATCAAGTAAACCAAAATATCATAGAGACCAGTGTTGGGTGTAATGCATTATTAAGTAATTAATTACTATCATTTAATTACTTTTCACTTGTAAAAGTAAAGTAAGGGATAACTCTTAATTTTTCTGAAATTTAATTACAGTTACTTCTGATGTATATTTGCACTAATACTGTAGACTATAAAACAATTCTATATAAAAAAATAGTGTATTTAACATTAAAAATGAACATTTAATGTTCAAATGTATGTTTTTAATGTAACTTTCTCCCTTTAAGTCAGTTCAAGAATAATTTATGCAATTTAATATTATTTATTTGAAATAATTAAAAGAGCAGTTTCATGTCTATCCTTGTATTGTTCAACTCGAGGTTGATAGGGGATTTGGAAAGTAATTAGTAATACATAATGCAATACTTTTTAAACAGTAATTATTACAGTAATGTAATTACACTGAGTATTTTACACTTTTTGAGTAATGTACCCTATATACTGTATAATAGGGACGTTGTGGTGGGCTTAATCTAAAAACACCATAGCAACACTCCAAAAAATGTTCTTCAGAAATGTATTTATTTTCTTAACAAATCTTAATCAATATTAGTGTAGTGCTTTCAAATGTGATTTGAAAACCAAACACAATATTCTTATAAGCAACCATTTCAAACACTTTAGCAGCCCCTGTAGCATCATGCTAAAAATTCTTTGAACACCCTATCAACCACCCATTACACCCTAGCAGTGTGGTGGCAAGGTTGCATGGGCAAAAACCAATCAAATTTTCATCAGAAATTTTTAGAATAACCAATGATTCATTTTTGGCTGTTTTTCAGTGTTGAATACTGTGTAGTGCTTTTAAGTTTGTTTCATCAGACTATGCATATGTGTGTGTGTATATAAGAGAGTGTAAATTATAAACATCTGTGTCGTCCCGCTGTTTGTTCAGTGTGTCTTACAGTCTCTGCAGGGTCGAGTGCGGTAGATCTTTGGCCAGTCGTGACCCTCCTCAAGAGTTCAAGTTTCATGACTTGTGTACAACTGGCCTCCCTTTTTACAAGGATTCCACTTCCCGTCTTACTCTAAGACCACAAACCTACATCTGTGTAGTATTTGATATGACTTGACAATCTTTAAATTGGTGTTTTTAAAGTAAAGACTTTAAAGGACCTTTTCCTTCAAGAGTACTGCAATTTTCCTTTATTAAGACTTGGGAAAAGCAAAAGTATCAGATATCTCCTTTTCTGAACAATTTGTGCCAGGCATGAATCAATTGAGCTTGTAAAGAGATCCTATGGTTGTGCTGACACATACACAGAAAAATGTGAGAGCGGCGGTAAATTTGAGCGCTACTGTAAATATACTGTCCTCGGTGACAGTACAGCTCGCATATTATATCAGAGAAGTCTGGAAATGTCACATAAATAAAATGCTCTATATTTTGTAGATTTGTTAAAGATTTTATCTCCAAATGTGTCAGTTAGATTGTGCTCACAGGTTTTGAGGTTAGCGGTAAGTTGTTCCATGTGTCCTTCTGACAGTAATCTAAAAGTCTTCTGTCATACTACAGACCCTCTGCAAAATTCTCCAGACTTCTGTGCATTTGTCTCTGCCTATTTAGAGGTCCTTTTTGTTAAAAGTACTCATTGTTCTCGTCCAAATTTTGCATAAGTATTTATAATTTGCATAAAGTCCTCTTAACTTAAAAGCAGCTCAGAACATTCAATATATGTAAAAGTCACTGTATATTTTTTAAACAAACAATTAATGCATCCTTATTGCTTCATAAAAGTATTAATTAAAAAAAATACTGACAATTAGATAGTAAGATTAAATGGAGAGCAACTGGAGACTTTTGTTGCCTCCTGCTTCTAAATTTTGTCCTGAGAAAAATAGACTCACATATCTAGTCAGTTCTCAATGTGGTCTCAAACTGTGCTCAGAATTGCCAAGATACTATAGCTGTGCAATCAAAAGACAGAGTATGACTCTCAATATGAACTAAAACATTTCTTATCAAAGACCAGATTTTCTGAACTATGTTATCAACTTACTGTATTTTATAAGAAATTCTATGTGAAATTAGATACTACATAATGCAGAATGTCAATTGATTGAGCAACTATGTAAAGTTCATAGTATAAATCTGTCATATCCAACTGATTTTTAATGAACAAAGTATATTTAATTTCACTTTTGATACTTCTGCACTTTTCATTATAGAATGAGACTGTACTCAGAAACGTCTGTCGCTGTGGGACATCCTTAGACAAAGAGGAGAGAATGAAAGAGAAAAAGAGAGAATTGTAATTCCAGGGTTGGCAGGAGCAGCTGCATCCCGAAGGTGCCGTGAAATTATCTGGTTACCTCACCACGGCTTGTGCACAATGGGACTTATGTCATAGTAAAATACTTTAGCGAGGCGTTTAAGTCTTTCCAGCTTGTTGGAGAGGTAAGGCCATTATCAGTTTTTTTGGGTGGTGTCGCCACACACAATTCACTCAGGTCATCCATCACTGTGAGCTTTCTCTCAGGGTTCATGTGCTGAACCAGGCGTATATGAAAGATGTTTGGTATGTGGACCACTCAAAGAGATCATTAGACATCTGTGTAATGTGTTATGTTGCTGCCATTGTATGGTGTTGTTGTTTACTGAAAGTTGGACTTTTTCACTCAGAAGCATGTCACATATTGGAAGTACAATGGGTTGAAATCTCATTTTATGTTGACTATATCAGATGGTGTTTATTGTGCAGGTCTATCATTTTATTCTTTTCAAAAGTGATTTTAAAAATATTACATTTAATCCTAATTATGACTCCTCCCAGACAATCATAACTCCACAAGGCATGTGTTATGTGTCAAGCACCACAGACGTGTTTAACCTAAACTTTCCCAGAGTGCTCTGAAACGGGTTTCTGTGGTTATGTCTGACATGCCCTACTTCATATGTGGGCTCCAGATGCAACAGTGCAGGGCTGGCTTGGCCTGGCAAGTGTGTGTACTCAAGGGTGGATGCCTCAAAACACCTTTCCTCACATCTCATTTCTCCATATATAGCTGGGAAATGCTGAAAGAAGATCCTCAACAAGAAGTACCCCGTATTAAATGCTCTGAGCATTCCTTCACGCTGACCGAGGTCAACAGATGGAGCCAGGGCTTTTGATGAACACACTTTGTGTATAAACTTAGACTGCAGGACACTTTCTTTCCAAGTACTTGAGAATCTTCATCTGCCAGTAATCTTAAGCAATAATTTCTCAATTTTCTCTCTCTCTCTCATTCCTTCTCTAATTCTGCCCGATGAAGCAACATCATCTTCTGAATTAAGACTTGTGGTTGGCGCCAGATACCTCACGTCACTGTTTTCCATGTCCGCTTGTCTTGCTTGGTTTCGAGTAGTGCCTTGTACGAGCAGGCTGGCTGTGGTTGTGCTTGTGGTCATGTTCTAAGCACCTCTGAAGGGCAGCTGTGGGGCAGTTCCTTCAGTTTGACTTCAGCCTCTGCGAGAGAGATGGAAATATACAGGCTCTGCTCCAAACCCTAGTGAGCTGCCTATGTAGACAGCATCGTTGGACATCGTTGGCACATTCCCAACATGAATGATACTCCCAAAAACTGGTCTTATAAGATCACCCTGGTTTTGTTCAAAAGCAGCATTGTGTGTATCGTTTAAGGACAAGGCAATCCCACAATGCATCGCAATGTGAGCAGTGTAAAATAGGAATGCTTAGGTTTCTAAAATACTGTGCTAAAATTCTGAACTATTGTGTTAAAGATTGTAAAGATTCTGAATGCTTAAGATTTTATTTGAAAGATTCTGTAGATTCGGAATGTTAAGGATTCTGAATTTTAAAGATTCTGATTGCTAAAGTTTCAGATGATTCCAAATGTTAAAGATTCTATGTTAAAGATTCCAAAGATTCTGGATGTTAAAGATTCTGAAGACATTTCACATTTAGAATGTTTGTCATTTAGAATCTTTTGCATTCATAATTTTTTGAATCTTTAACATGCAATCGTAAACTTTAAGAATAATTAACATAGAATCTTCAGCATTCAGAATCTTTAAAATCTTTAGCATTTCGAATCTTTAAAATCTTTAGCATTTAGAATCTTTAGAATTCTGAATGTTAAAGGTTATGAATGCTAAAATTTCCATGTTAAAGATTATGAATACTAATGATACTTAATATTAAATATTTTAAAGATACTATTTAGTAGCCAACTGCGGTCCATATAAATAACCATCAATCAATTCACATATATTTATTATTGTATTTTTGCGCTTGTTATTCTGTCGAGTTTTTAGCTATGCAGCATTCAGTCTCTGTTTTTGTGTGATACATGTTAGTGAGTTGTTACCTATGTACATGATTTAAATTTAGTCAAGGAGGTTATATTTCAGTATAGCTGCCTGTAGGCAGAGGCAGTGCACTTAGAACACAGCCACATGTGTCTCAGTGACATTAATGAAGATGCTTCATTGATGGATAAAGATTTAAAGAAAGTGAAAGAAGAGGTATAGTGATTCTTAGAAATGTTAGAAATTTTGTCAGTCACTTTATTTTGGGCGACAAGACAACTAAACTCTCAAACTCTCTCCATCACACTGGGCCAAGTGTTTAGATCTTATTATCCAAGATCCTAATTCTTCAGAAAAAGTCGGATGTCTCTTGCAGCATGAATGCACTTCGGGGTTTTCGACTCTTAAGAACACACCTCTGATCTCTTAAACAGCCCTCAGAGAATCTCGCCTTTTCAGATTTTCTTTCTGTGCTGCTATCAAAAAGAGACATAAAAATAAAGAAGAATCACAGCCAAACTACAGAGAGAGGAGATCTATAGATGCTACAGCCTTTCATCGTGGGCCCATGCAAGCACGTGTCATGCATGTGAAGAAAGCAGAGGTTGTTGTTTTCTTTCTTGCTGGGAGTTCGTTTCAGGGTTTGGCCGCTGGAGGCTGAGAAAGCAGTGGGAGCCTGACTAGACTGTGATGCCGGTGGGATTCTTGCAGTGGAGCGCCTGTTGGTGTAGACAGCTGGTCTAGGAAGAGTCAAAGGCTTTGGATGAAATGAGCATCTGAATGTTTTCTGCAGGTAGTGAGGATTAATTAAAGGAAGATATGGTGCATGTTGTTTTCCATATATTGCTAAAGATTCTAGGTTCTAACTAAGTTTTAAATTCTAAAGATTATTATATAGAAAATATTATGAATGCTATAGATTCTATATGTTAAAGATTCAAAAGATTCTAATGCTAAAGATTTAAAGTGTTAAGATTAAAAAAAGATTCTAATTTTAAAGATTCTAAAGAGTATGAATGCTATAGATTTGAAATATTAAAGATTCAAATGCTTATAATCCTACATTTTTTTGTTTTGTTTTTAGAGATTTGAAGTGTTAAGGTTAAAAAAGATTCTAATGCCAAGTATTCTAAATGTAAAGATTCTAATGCTGAAATTATAAAGATTATGAATGCTATAGAAAAGATCAGAAGATTCTATTGATAAAGATTTAAAGTGTTATGGTTAAAAACGAAATAATGCCAAATGTGACCCTGGAGCACAAAACCGGTCATAAGGGTACATTTTTTTAAATTAAGGTTTTTACATCATCTGAATATATAAGCTTTCCACTGATGTGTTGTTTGTTAGTATAGGACAATATTTGGCCGAGATACAACTATTTGAAAATCTGGAATCTGAGGGT
>NW_015539898.1:1494871-1526940 GCF_001515605.1 Sinocyclocheilus anshuiensis | reverse complement strand
GTCCTCTTTTGGAAGACCAAACAAAGTAGTTTCGCTTTCACAACGAAGCACACAGCGTCTTCATGACATGGCTGCAGCGTCAACAAAACTACAGTGAGACTAAAAGTTACGCCTTCTTTCTTTGCGTGAACATTTGGGCGGCGTTATGCAGATCTTCCCACATAGTGATGTAGACATGTGGGGGCGTGTTAGAACGAGCTGTTTTAGGTAGGCGTGGTTGACTCTTAACTTTTATAAAGAATATCTCTTTGGATTTGAGACTTTAGTCTTTGCAACTTTACAGATCTTCTTTATGCACCAAGAGCTTGTAACACTCCAAAGAGAAAGGAAAAATTGAAATCGCATCATATGACCCCTTTAAGTTTTAATATATTTATCGTAAGAAATTTACAAAATATCTTCATGGAACATGATCTTTACTTAATATCCTAATGATTTTTGGCATAAAAGAAAAATGGACAATTTTGACCCATACAATGTATTGTTGGCTATTGCTACAAATACCTGTGCTACTTAAGACTACTTTTGTGCTCCAGGGTCACAGATATTCTAAATGTAAAGATGCTTATGCTTGAAGATTCTAAAGGTGATAAATTCTAAAGATTTTAAATGTTAAAGACTGGACTGGGACATAGCATCAAAATTGATGGACCTTTATTTATCAGATGAGAGCAGGTGGGCAGAGTGATGATCTCTTTATCAGTCTTCATCAGCTGATGAGCTTGTTTTCTGCTTGACTGAGTGACTAGTGTCCTGTGGGAAGAGGAGAAATGAAGCTGGACTGATTGTGACAGTTTGTCTCTCTCACCCCCCATTTTTGTGTAGCGTTTGCCAGCAGACAGTTTTTAAATTCTGGTGAGGTGCATTTGTTTGTGTATCAGTTTGTTTGTATTTTATCTTTATCTTTATCGTTTTTTTTTATTAATGTTTTGCAAGGAGTGTGTGACCATCAACTCTTTTCAGAGCTGGACTTTGACTATCAGTTTATTCAGCTTATCAAGCTGAGACTACTATGAAATAAGGGAATATTAAATGAACAATCTCAACAGGTTGACTTTTTTTCCCATGGGCCAAATGATTCACTTCACCAGACCCACCTGTCTCACCACCCAGTCAACCCATCCCCTTGACCCCCAAACAAATACCTGCTTTCACATTCTGCATGCTGTCTTTCCTCTCAGTGTCAAATGAGAGAACAGGAGATGGAGAACAAGAGCTACAAAAGGGGAAGAAACAGGAGGATAGGGACTGAAGGGGGATGTGAGAGTGGAAAATAGGGCATCTTTGTATAAAAGTTGACAGAACATCCTTAGTCTTCCATGATAAAAATCAACCAAATCAAGCTCTTGTTACAGGAAGTAGATCCCAACTGAAGAGTAGAGTTACTGAACAAAAAAATCTGATACGTGAGAAAGGAGAAACTGTAGAGTTATTTTAAAGAGGGCAATACTTGTGGTGTGTTCTTGTGTTGGATAGCTCACCTGTTAGGCCTGAAACAAGGTATGCAAATGGCTTTAACCTAAGCCTAATTTTGTGCTTTAGCTGTGTTATTTTTGTGTTATTGATATACTATTTTAGTATTTAATAATATTTAAATTTAGATTGTATTTTTATATTTTCATCTTTAAATTTAGTTTTAGTTTGTTTAGTAATTTTATGTGATTTTGTTATTTTATTAGTGTTTTTTAAAAATATTGTTTAGCTTTAATTCATTTTTATTTCAGTTGTAATTTTAGTATTTAAACTTATCGTAGTTAGTTGCCGCAAGGCAACATTTCTAATTTTGAGTCTTTCATCTAATATTTATTTTCAGTTTTATTTCAGCTTTATTTCAATGGCCAAAAATGGCAAACATTTTTAATAGTTTTAGTTTAAGTTTGTATTTTAGTTAATAACGACATTGTATGTCAGACCACAATTCCTGAAAGAAAGTGTTACATTTTTAGTGTTACTGCAAGGGCCACTATAGCAGATGGGCATAAACTCTTTTTCTATGACCAGTTCTCTGAATTAGGTCAACTACTGGCATGGTTGGGCAACAGTTTGAAGCTTAATATTGATAGAACATGCATTTAACCACAGAGACATGTGAAGGTAACTAGCTCTGTGTTAGCTTACCTGTAAAATTATGTTTCTATCCTTATTCTCTCATAATTTCATCCTGCCAAAAATCTAACTTTGTTTTTCTGTATATTTATTGAGCATTCTGATTTATCTATTTTGTTCACCCCTGCAGTCAGCATCTTTGTACAGTCCATCTGTACAAAGCTGTGGTTCTGATGGCTGAAACAGCATATTTCCTTTCATCTGTAGGTCCACAAGTCACAATGATGAGAGTGGAAGATCTATACATCTGAAGAGTGACAGGCAGATGGACAGAAACTGGAAGAACAGAAAGTGTGGATAGAGAATGAGTGAAAGGCTGATGATGGATCAGTGCCATTCTATGTCAACGATCTTGGTCTCAAACAAGCCCTGTTCCCTGTCAGCCTACATAGGGAGTTAGTGTAGGAGGCATGAAAGGCCAAGAGAGATCAGGAGACAGGAAATAAGTGAGGGAAAGGGGCACAACCCTTTCGAAGACCTCCACCCTTCTACCTCTGACATTCTCCAAGCAGGTTCGGTTTAAAGATCACTTAACCTGGCGAAAAAAGGCCCAGCTTTGGCCGCTGACGAAGCAACAATCATTTGCGATGATGTTGAGTGATGTGGTTTAGCGCAGAGCGCTGGTGTCTGTCATTGAGAAGTTTTCCTGATGCTTGACACTGAAAATTCCCAGTGTACCGCACTATTGACTGATTTCCCACATTCACAACATTGACAGAACCAAGATTGCTGTGGGATATACAGGCTGCAGGAATGAGAAATATACATACTGTACATAATCAAGCAAATCAACCTTTAGGTATAAATAAACAACCTCTGGTTGTAGTCACTGTACAGGAGAGTTTAGCTGAGGTTCGTTAACCAAACATCGCTTTGAACTACTCAGCATCTGGACCTTCTGAATTGCTTTGTGATTCAGCTTTGACTAGATTTACAAATGCTAAATTCTCATTGATATTGTTCACAAAGCAAAACAACCCGGCACAAATTTGTTTAACTCATAAAGGGGGATTTGCTGAAACAGTAAGTCGAGTAATTAGAAGTCTATTGAATTGCATTTGTGGTTGAAAACATTTGGCCAGAGTCAGCTTTATCTGAAGTCATTTGTTGTTGTAGTATCACTAATAGTCTTCAATTACAGTCAAAATTAGTGTAGTTAGATTTTTTTGTGCGTGAAACTGGGCAGTTTAAACATATATGTAATGGGTTAAAGCACAGAAAGACGACTTATAATTGGAAGCATGTAAACTGATTCAGTCTTCTGAGAACATTTGCCATGCTTGTTTGGTTTTTATAGAAGAAGGGCACAGTATAAGTCTCAGCTAGCTATAAAGCTAAAGTTTGTGTTGGCCGACAGTTGAGTATATGCATTTCCTCAGTTGTCTCACAAAGCGCACATATGATACACACCAGTGCATGCTAACAATGGCTTTTATACACTGCATGCCTAATAAACAATTATTTGTTGTTAGTCTTGTCAGTTCAGTTTTATAGTGTGATACATTATATCCATGTGACTGTACAACAGTAAATGCACTTGGATATTGTAAAAGAAAAAAGAAAGAAACTTCTTGGTAAAATGGTTATTATTTAATTTTTAAATTACCCATATATTCTATTCTGTTCTACACTTGTGTTTGATTGATGAATGATTTTTAGAGAGTGGGCAGAGAAATCAATGGATTCGCAGAATTCTCTGATGCAGAGTAAACTCTAGGTGTAGGCACCCTAATAATCCATCTGAGCCTAGACACAGCTATATATCACCATTAATATGTTTAACAAACCAGCAACTTAATGCTCTCCCTCCTAATTAAAACAAAATTTCCCCACCCTTACCCGAGTCATTAATTATGACAAGAATTCCTTCATTATGACTCGAGCGAGAGCATGGTGTCTCAACCACAGCCCGTGCAAGCATGGCAGGCAGGGCAGTGACAAGAGGGCACACTTCTTATAGTATGCAACTCTGTGTGTGTGTTGGGGAGCCCATCATTTATGATTTATGTTGCGGTATGGCGCCCCATCTTTCTTCAGAGCTGGCCTCCTCTGAAGCTAGGCTGTTTTATATGCTGGGGAGGGGGCCACGGGGCCAGGCGCTCTTCACCGTGGGAAAGAAGAGTAGTCGTCAGTGGGGTTTTTAATGGTGCATTGTTGAGGAGAGCATGAGGTGGCAAGCACTGGGCTCCAGGAGGCCCCTTCTCATTTGTAACCTGAGTTGATTTGGTCATTAAAGTAGGCTCCGTTTAAACCTGGCTTGGTTATAGTACCTCTCAACCTTGTTAGGGCCCTATGATTTCCCCGATATGCAGACGGAATCCAGTCATAAAAAGAGAATTTAATGTAGAATGCGGGATGTCACCGAATTTGCCAATATACAAACAATTTTGGATGTACATTAACAAATAATTTTTGAAACTGTACAGTTAAACTGAACAGTTTCTGATGATTTGAAAAAGTAATCAAACCATTAAAACAGAATCCAGGAAAACCCAGGAAAATTGGGAAAAAATCAAATGGATTTCATAGGGCCCTAATTTTTTTTTTTTGTTCAACTTTTAATAACTAACTATAAAACTGATTTCATACCTTGTTCTCAAGTGTTACACAGGTAAATATACTTATAGTTTGGTGACCTGGTGTGACCCTGGTGATGGAGCAGTCCGAGACATCAAATATGATTTACTGAGTGGGGAAAGCCCAGGCTTATGATGGTTTAAGCAGATAATGACTAGTTTGGGACTACTTCAGTCCCTCGATGCTAATTACTCTGTGTTTTTAAGGATAACATGTTTTTGCATGCTTTCTCTTGCAAAACAAGTACTGTGGCAGGACCAGGGTTCAGTTCATAGTTATATGCTACTCCAGGCATACCATGACCTAGCCATAACACATCTCCAGAAAACTATGCTTTTGCCATGCCTGTTTAAATAAACGAACTAGCCTGAGGTACAGTAGCCACTAAGCTACAGCTACTGTAGATGATTAGCTGCCAGCTTTGTTGAGAATGGTAGAACAGCTCAAACCAGCTAAGAACGGGAAACCACCCTAGGCTGGTTTTGACTTTTTTTCTTTTTTGCAAGTGCAGCATTAGCATTGATGAAAAAAAGCCTAAAAATGGAAACAATTGTACCATAGCTGGGCCTGGTCAGTCTCTAAGAGAACAGAATTAAAGTCATGCATTATTTAATGTCAACTGGGTTTAAGCTCACACAAAAACGAGCAATTAGAACGATTGCTTGAACATGATAAATGTTGCCCCACATTGTCTCACAAGTTCAGCTGTCTGGGGATAAACGAAGCCTTAATTAAGCAGATGATTGAAAACAAGGGCCCATCTCTCCATTCCATTACAAAGCTCTTCTCCTCGAGTTAACCAAATATTATGTTAGCAATCATGTGGGTTCTGTGATTTTTCAATGTTAGGGAGAAAAGGATTATGTATCCTCTGACTGAAACATTTAGGTGAATGCTACTGAAAATCTCTATTTTCTCCAGTCCTAAGAGGCTAATTTAAAACCACAGTTTTTCTATATTATGGTTTGGTTTGGCCGGTATACAGTAGAT
Source organism: Sinocyclocheilus anshuiensis (assembly GCF_001515605.1). Taxonomy (NCBI): domain Eukaryota; kingdom Metazoa; phylum Chordata; class Actinopteri; order Cypriniformes; family Cyprinidae; genus Sinocyclocheilus; species Sinocyclocheilus anshuiensis. The sequence goes on along the minus strand of NW_015539898.1, from coordinate 1,521,267 downwards.
AGCTTCAGGCTGCACATGATGGGAAAAATGAATTGTTCCCATATTTCATTGGTTCTTCCTCAGATACTTTAGCATGACGTTCTGTGCTTGTATGAAATGTTTCTTTGTAAAATATTTTCCTTTAGGATGACAGTTTCACTCTGTGAGATTTGAAGAGTCACTGTTACGCTAAATAAGTTTTCAAAGCGTTTGGGAGTGGATTTATTGGATTCCATGAAATTCCCTCAGCAATGATGGATACATATTTTCCAGGCTCTGTACTCCCCTTTTCATTGTTATAAATGTTTTAATCTTAGTTGTCATTATTTTCCAGTCTGTGGCTGTCTTAATTTGCCTAAGTATGCCTAAAAGTTCATACTTAACTACTTCACTGATGATGGGAAACTACATATTAAATTCTATCTATCTATCTATCTATCTATCTATCTATCTGTCTATCTATCTATCTATCTATCTGTCTGGCTGTCTGTCTGTCTGTCAATTAATTATCAGAGACATGGGAAAGCTGCGCTTAGAGTGAAGGACACAATTATGTCATGATCAAAGAAGGTGTAACACGCAGACAGCAGTAAGTTATAGCTTACATGGATTTACATGTCTCTTGGTGTCTGTGAAGTGATATATTTAAGTTAGCTGTTTCCATGTTGACTTTTGAGAATTGCTCGTGCACAGAAACACACACACACACACACACACACACTTGTAGCAGAGGTGCGGACAGATGCAGGAATAGTTGCAGTCTCAGGATCATCAGCTGTAAGTGTACAGCTGTGTTTGATGTGTGGCCTTGAATACACACCTGCTTACATGCCAATGACAGTGTCTCCTTTCTGCACTGCTCTGTATCTAATGCGTGTGTTTATGAAGTGATTTAGAAGGAGACCAAACTTCACAGTAGGGCAGCAGGTGGTTTTTGTATGTTCAGGCCAGAGTACATATTTCTCATCCTTCCACCAAGCATAACCACAAAATCCATTAAGACAGTGTTTCCACTGTGATATTGGAACAGACTTGCAGCATTAGGCTTTCTGTGTGATGATGAGAAGCACCTATTAGAAGCATTACAGCAGTTATTAGATTCTGATCATAAAATCAACAGCTGTTGACTTTTATTTTGTGGACAAACACAGTCAAACATTTGTGATAATTAAGATTTGTTTAGTGTTTTTGACAGTAGTCCACAATGTTGCATTTATTTGATGAAATATACAGTAAAAACAGTAATATTGTAAAATATTACTACAATTTAAAATAATCAGCAAATTAGAATGACTTTTGAAGCGTCATGTGACACTGAAGACTGGAGTAATGATGCTGAAAATTCAGCTTTGCACCACAGGAATAAATTACATTTTAAAATATATTAAAAATAGAAAACAGTTATTTTAAATTGTAATAAATTTTCACAATATTTCTGTTTTTACAGTGTTTTTGATCAAATGAATGCAGCCTTTAAAAAAAAAAAAAAGTCGCAATTATTACACTTTTGTCTTTTGTCTGGTAGAAGCATTACAGCATTATTATTTTCTGATGATAAAATCAGCAGCACCTGAATGACTGGCCTGATTTATAAGAAGAACTAAACTTGTAACTTAACTAGCTGATGTGATTAAACTTCATGAAATAATCATATAAGTATTGGTTTTAGTCCATATTATCTGTTAATTTTTAATACCTTTTGCCAGTAATAGCCATTGATTTTTTAAAATAGATTCTCTTATGCTCACCAAGGCTAACAGTAATATTGTGTAATTACAATTTAAAATAACTGTTTTCTATTTGAATATATTTTAAAATGTAATTTATTACCGTCATGGCAAAGTTGGATCCTTAGCAGCCATTACTACTACTCCGTCAACAACTACTTCTTTGTCATCATCTTCTTCTTCTGTGTTGTCTTCTTCATTCTCGTCTTCTTTGACATTTTCATCTTCTTTGTCATCATCTTTTTCTTCTTCATGATCTTCTTTGTCATCCCCTTCATTGTTGTCATCATCTTCGTTTTCTTCATTATCATCTTTTTTGATATGACATGGTCTTATATTACCTCTGTAATTTAGCATTTATGTTTCCACCACTTATTCATCAAGTATATTTATTGGCCACAGTCAATCCAGTCCTAGTGTTTGATCTGTCTTTGATATTTGCTCATATATCACCACAGGTCGATGAGTTCTTGTGTAGTGAATGATAATGAATTTGTCCATCATTATTACACAGCTTCAGCAGTGTTTCGTATCAGCGCTGGATGTCATTCAGAGAGCTTATTGAAATTTCTCACTAATTAAGTCCAGCGGAGGGTTTGAACCGCTCTGAAAGTGCTTGTATCCTCCATTAGCGCGACCTTATAGGCAGCGTGATTCATTGATCATAGTTGTGTTTGTATAATATATTCACTTTGTTCTAGTCAATAACAAAGGCTGTGGGACATCGTGGGGGTTTCGGTACAGAGGAGCTATTGATCACAGACAACACAGGAGTTAATGAACTTGGCCTAATGACATAAGGGGGATCTGGCAAAGCTAGAGCAGAAAACGCATGGGTGATTGCACATCCCTGTGACCTTGGGTTACTGGCCTAATGGGCCAAAGGTGGGTCAATATATTCATTTGGAGTAACCGAGCTGCCCGAATGGGGCAAGAGAGGATTAGAAATGGATTTAGTTAATATGTATCTGGCAGAGTAAAATTACTGCTGAATGGCCAAAAATGTATCTTCTAATTATGTGGCTTGGTTAGACCCCTTTAATCCAGTCAGGACCTTGACTAGCCTGCACAAAGCTAGACCTGAATGCCTTTGGGATGAATTAGAATGGTGTGTGACCTCGCTAATGCTTTTGTGTCCGAATGGAAGCAAATCCTTCCATGCTTCAACATCTGGACAGCCTTTCCAGAAGTGCTGTTTGTGATCACCAACTATCTTTTTTGCCACTGCTTTTGAGATTAATTAACAATAAACATAGTGTGTTTGGCCGTATAGTGTATATTAAGGGGACTAAACAGGAAAATATACATATTATGAAAAAATAATTAAATGAAATTATATACATATTATACAATCATGAAAATATACATTTAAGTATGGAATATATAGTTATTCTGAATGTACAGATGCACTGCCATTCAAAAGTTTGGGGAGAGTACGTTTTTTATTTTCAGCAAGGAAGCGTTCAGTTGATGAAAACTGTTTTTAACATTGATAATAAAAAGAAATGTTTCCTGAGCAGCGTATCAGCATATTAGATTGATTTCAGAAGGATCATGTGACACTGAAGACTGGAGTAATGATGATGCTTAAAATTCAGCTTTGATCACAGGAATAAATTGCATTTTGAAATTAAAGAGTTATTTTGACTAGGGCATCACGGGCACAAATTATTGATAGAAAATAAGTCCATCTATTACAAAAGGTTTGTAATATTTGTGTATTTTTGTGCTTATTAGAGTACTGAGTCATTAGCTTAGCTACAGACTAATGCCAGGATCAGCAATGAGTGCAATGGAGCATCGTGTGCACTTGAGGACCGTTTTTTGTATCCTTATATACTTATTTCTGTTTATATAATTTTTATATGCCTTTCATTTCTTATTTCATTCATTCAGTCACATACAATGTATAACTTCAGTTTGGATGCTGATTGAAGTTTGCTGATCATGTAGACCGTAGATATTGTGGCAGCTCACTAGGATTGGGAGCAGAGCCATAGAGAAGTGAGAGATTTCAAGCACCTTTATTATCTCACTGATGTCCTTGTTAGCAGAGCTTTGCCCTGTCACATAATGGTGTTGATGGGACAGTGGAAGAATATGAAGGTTGTATGCAATCCATGGGTTGTCATTAATGCAGAGAGACTTGTGCATCAGCAGGCACTGTGGACATGAGGTGACTGACCCTTTTCAGCCAAAGCGTCATGTTTCTGGGTGCACATGCCAGCATTTATTTAGCATCACGCAACAAGTTGTAGTGCAACTCTATCCTGTTACTAACAGAACGCCGCTTATCCCCCACACACACAGACACACAGACACTCACACGCTCCAGTTGGTCCAGCTTAGTGACATGAGCACAGTTATATCCCATTGACCTCTCACTTTATTTCTGTCATTTTCTCTCCTTCTTTTGCATTCTGGGTGTCCTCTGATTCCTCTATTACAGTGTCAAAACGCTGCAGCTCGTGATTCTGTGGCGATGACGGGCTGGGGTAAGATGCGTGAACCAGAAAGGAGATCCTATTCCACGTTCCCAGTGCGGCATTCTGGGAATGCCTTGAATATAAGCAAGCCGACGAGGATCCGCCCTTATCCATGTCCTCATGGGCATCCCACCACTGCAAGAACCTTATTCCAGAGACCCATTCAGAATCACTATTCGTCCTACACACACACACACGTTTACTGTAGCTGTCTAAATGAGTGTGTACCAATCCAATCTCATTGGCAAACATAGCTTTAAGAACGGTGGTGCTTTCGTATGAATATGTACAAGAAGTATAATTTTTTGAAAAAAGTAAGCTTTAAAATCCACCCTTAACCCCACCATTAAACATTACCGCCAATGGGGCAAATTCATATGAATTGCCAATTCGATTCCAAAATGCTAAATAGTTAAGAATTGCCATGAGATTGTGCTGGTATGTACCATAGACTTCTGTTAATTTTGTATAAAGATAATTATAAAACCACCAGTACTGTTACTTTTAAAAGTAATATGTTACAATATTGTGTTACTCATTATTTAAACAAATCTAAACTAAAATGCAATGTATTTTTAGTTTTTATGTAAAGCACTTTAGCATTTAATTTTCAGCTGAGAAGCATAATATTTGGATTATATTTGGAAAGGCTATTAAAACAGCAACAAAAATTATAATAATAACAATAATGATAGATTGATTGATTGATAGATAGATAGGCCTAAAATCTTTTTTAGATAATGATAACCAATAGCCAAATAACTGTAGTTTACATACCAGAATTCAGTCCATTCTGGTATGTAACAACCACTTCCTAAAATCCAGTCAATTCCCAATGCAAAAAATCCGGTCTTGGCCCTACATTTGTACTTGTTGAATATATCTTTTTCACCTGTAAATGCCATCTTATGAAAGTAAAATGGGTTGTAAATGGCAAATCACATTCACTTAGAAAAGTAGAAATAGAAAAGTGTGCTGCTTGTTTGAAATAAAGTTGCTGTTTTAATGCATTAGAGTATTACTACAGTAAGAATCTTTTTTTGCATTTTTATCATTAAAAATAAACCTACAACTGTATTCATGAATAATTTTTACCTTTGAAGACATTCGCAAAGACAGATTTCTCTAACTTCTGGGGCAAATTTTGTCCACAAAATATAGCTACACAAACCCACACGCATGTTGCACCTAAACAGACTGATTTCATTATGAAGATGAGACCCGATAGTACGCTGTTTTCTTTCTTCTTCACTGCATGGTCATAGAGATGAAAAGGCTGCAGGGGTGACCTCTGATCTTTCTGAATCTCTGTTATATCCTAATCTCAGAGCCTGATGGCATTACAGCTCTGGATGATTAAAATCTGAATCTGATCTAAGTATCCCAAAGCTGATCACTGATCTTTTTCTGGCACATTGCGTTGTTTCTTTATAACGTAATTTAAACTGGAAATGAAACTTGGGTCTTCGCCGGCTTCATTCATCATGACGCTCCACTTCAGCGGGTCTGACATTGAGTTGGGGGTGAGAACACGGCTATGAAAGGGATTTTACTATTGCGAGAGCATTACCTCATAAAACTGCCAGATATTTCCATTGATGTTTCCATCCTGTGGAGCAGTTCGAGTTAAGAATTGTGTCTTGGAGAAAGATTGGTTGGGCGCTGATAAAAGGTTATCCGTATGCTGTTTAAAGGGTAAATTAACCACAGACAAATGCTTAATGGGGTTGTTTTCTGGACAGCTTTAGTAGTAATGGGAAATTGGCCACATATTCCTTCCCTGCCTCTAGGAACAACAGCTATCCGGACTTGGGCTTCACTCTGGATTCAATCACAGCTAGATTTATCAGGTCAGGGTTATCTTCTCCACCTGCCATTGGACAAAAGAGCAATGGTGGGACCCTGAGTGCTTTCCCCTAAATAGACCAGCGTCCTATAAGCGTTGTTGCTTCAAGCAGAGGGCCAAGTGATTAGATAGGGTGAGGTTTGACAGTGGTCTATGGTGTGATATGATTTCTTTGTGTTGCTTCAATGGGATAGGCTCATACATGCAGCGAATCTAAACACAGATGGCCTCATATGTGCAGTAATGATGGGCTGAGAGCGGAGGGCAATCCTGTTTATGTTAAAAAATGGGCCATTTAAGCCTTTGTATTAGTCAGGCATGTGTGGCATCTCTAGGACTTGTCTTGGTGTGTGAGGCGCCGCACATATCATGTGCTACTTTATGGAAATCTTTGTATGCTTTTAATAAATACACATCAGTTTACTTAGCTTTTTTTAGTCATAATTTTGAGCAATTGAAACTTTTTTTTAAAATACACTATCAGTCAACAAATTGTAATATTTGTTTAGTGTTTTTGCATTGATTTGATCAAATATACAGTAATATTGTGAAATATTATTACAGTTTAAAATAATCAGCGAATTAGGATGATTTCTGAAGGATCATGTGACACTGAAGACTGGAGTAATGACTGCTGAAAATTCAGCTTTGCCATCACAGGAATAAATTGCATTTAAAATATAATAAAATAGAAAAAAGTTATTTTAAATTGTAATAATTTTTCACAATATTACTGTTTTTACAGTGCTTTGATCAAATGAATGCAGCCTAGGTGAGCATACGAGATTTCTTTAAAAAAATAAAGAAAGAAGTCGTACCTATTCCAAACTTTTATCCGGTAGTGTATCATCTTGTGGATTCCACAGAATTAAAATCAGTCATACAATGTCAATGAATGACATGAGTGTGAATAAATGATGACAGAATGTCATCTTATTTGACGTAATTATCCCTTTAAGTGTCTCAATACATTTCCAGCACTGTATCTGTTCCAAAAATGACTGACTCTGTTAAGTGTAAAGGAAAGTAAGTGTGTCTGCTTTCATTCAGATGAAGGTCTAGACTGTTAAACACAAAACTTGTTGAAATCTGTAGGAGAGTCCTGTCTGTCTCTCTCCACTTTCCCACACCACTGATAAGGTGAAGGTCTTTAGCTAGATGACCATTAATTTACTAGTCCTGTAATCTACTAGTCCTGTACTGAATCCACACTAGTCAGGGTCTGACACACTCCAGACCCTCTGGAGCTAATCCACATGGATCAGTGACCATAATTTACATCGATTAGCTCAACAATGTCAAACACAGACATGCAACATGCAGACAGTGAAATTCACAGAGATAAAAATATGCTTATTTGGCACTGAAAATAATCACCTGTAAAATGGTTAATCATCAACTAACCATTCATTCATTCATGCATTCATCAAAAATTGTGAAATTTGTGTTGTGGGATGTTTCCAAATCATTGCTGTGCGGTTCCTAAGATGTTCTGAATGATTTTTAGCCTGTTTCTAGGGTGTTCTATGCGAGCGGCCGGGTATCTGTACAGACTTTCAGATATGCTATGTTTTTATTCACATTCAAAACCTCTCAATTCACCTCTATTTCAATAAAATTGTATTTGAATGTGATTTTGGGATATATCATATGATGTCCATTTTGATTTATGTATGGAAGTAATTTGCAAATGCTATAAATTGTACTGGGAAGTGTTTTAGACTGATTCAAATCGCTAAGCTCCCTTTTGGAACTATACTCATTAAAAGAACCATCTCATAGGAGTCATTCATTTTGTGAATTGGGCTGTAGTAGTTGCTTTTGATTCACTAAAAGAACTGGACAACAGATGCCATTTGTTTTTAAATCAAAATACACTATCTCTCTATGTTTTCGATTCACAAAAAAGAACTGGCTCATAAGCATCATTTGTTTGTGAATCAGAACACACTAGATGCTCTCTATGTTTTTGATTCACTAAAAAGTTTGTGAATTGAGACCTTTTGTTTATTAGATGTTACTAGATTAGTAACATTAGTAACATCATTAGTATTTTATTGTTTATTTAATTATTATTTTTTTTTTTTAATAACCTGTCAAGTGAAAATCATAAGTCTTATTTGACAAATGAGCAGTAGTAATAGTGATGATACCTTCTTGATCATCTCTGGACTTAAGCACCGAAGCCAGGTGGAGCAGAGTTGCATGATATCTGTAGACACAGCCGATAAGCAATCGTCCCATCTTACTCAAATACCCCTATTTTCCTCTCAACCACTACAAAGGCTCTTCCCAGAAGGTTTTTGCATTCTCGTGCGAAAAACAAGAGACTGCATGCCTGGGAGAAAGCGAAGCAAAGACAAATGGTAACCTGCACTCCTTTCCCAACAGATTGTTTCTTTGCGGATTTTCTTTGGTTTTGAAGACAGCAAGATAAGGTGCACAAAGGAAAACGCGGGTAGCGCCCAAAGGGAGAAATGAAGGGTGAGATTAAGATAAATTAGGGTAGAGGGATATCGCTGACTAATGCGATTTATCTCGAGGGAGGGGTGAGACAATCAGAGTCTACCTCAGACATGCTGGTAATTAGCAGAACGGCCAATGCGTAAACACGTGTGACCCTGGAGAGAACCGCTCACACACACGCACATCAACACACACGCGAGGCAGGGATCTAAACATAACGTAAGGTTAAGTACTCTCACGGGCCCCTATAGACCTGCTGAGAAACAGACACACAACATATAGTCCACAGCTTTGATAATTGTTTTTGCGCTGTTTGTTCCAACCATGAAGTCTAACAGTGGATCTCGTATACCATCAGATACTAGATGGAGCAGTTTGAGAGCCTTCATCCATTCCAAAAGTAACTGTTCCTGGATTCAAAGTCTGTAATAAGAGTTTGTAGATCACCTTTTCAGCCGTTAGCCAAAGTTTAGGGGGTCAACATCACTTCATCTCAGATCCAAAGCTGCTTGTAGTCATATCTATTTATTATTAATATATAAAATATTAATTTGATTTAACATCACTGGCAGGAATATTCAGAAGCAGGCCCAGATGCCTCGTAGATATTTTTTTCCACAGATGAATCCATGCTAATAGTTTTAAAAAAGGGCTGAATGTTCAACACACATTATCAAACTGTCAAAAATATTTTTAATCATGGTCTGGTAGATGTGAACTTGAATCACAAGTGTTCCAATTCTGAGGAATTCTGTGGAACTTTCATGATTCCATTCTAAGAAGAAATAATTTTTAGCACTATAAACTCATCTGGCAAATGTTTCAGTTCATGAGGAATAGAAATCATTTCTGGTCAATCAATCTACAATCCATTTGTATTGTATTGGGTCAAAAAGATAAGAAAATGTATACACCTTGGTAACCAAGATTATTTCTTTACTTTTAAGATAATTGCCTGTGAATCCATTGTTTTGTTCCGTTTCACGATATGTACAGGCAATGATGAAAACTTTGTAACACTGCTGTACAACTAGTTTTAGGCTGTCAGGCAGTCTATGACTACCAGACAGTGCTGTAATATGAAATAAGCATGAGCCAGATGCTGATGATTTTCATAGAAAGCAAAATAAGATTAAATGCATTCAGATTAAAAAAAAGAAAGAAAGATTGAGTTGACGTAATTTGGAAATCCTGTGCAATCTCAATTTAAGTTGGCATGACTTTAATTTAATCACTACAAATGCAGTGCTTAAAGGGATAGTTCACCCAAAAATAAACATTTGATGTTTATCTGCTTACCCCCAGGGCATTCAAGATGTAGGTGACTTTGTTTCTTCAGTAGAACACAAACAAAGATTTTTAACTCAAACCGTTGCAGTCTGTCAGTCATATAATGGAAGTGAATTTAATCACAGCTTTGAGAGTCAAAAAGTCATACACAAACAAAACCAAATTAAACCCTGCGGCTCGTGACGATAAATTGATGTGTAAAGACACGCGTGACGCGTCTTCTTCTTCTTCTTGCTTTATGGCAGATCGCAGACTTATAAGTGCATTACCGCCACCTCTCAAATTGACCATTGACACTCTATCTACAATCTCAATTAGGAGTGTCAATGGTCCATTTGGGTTAGGTGGCGGTAATGCACTTATAAGTCTGCAATCCGCCGTAAAGCAAGAAAAAGAAGAAGACGTGTCACGCGTCGGCTGAAGAAGAAGACGCGAACGCACTCGGGACGCGCTCAGGACAGTTCAGACATTGCAGTGAATCAGAGGTAAAAATCGATATAAATACTGTTCAGTTTCTTGCACAGACCGATCGTTTCGTGTCTTTACACATCAACGTATCGTCCGTCACGAGCCGCAGGGTTTAATTTGGTTTTGTTTGTGTATGATTTTTTGACTCTCAAAGCCGTGATTCCCATTCACTTCCATTACATTACTGACAGACTGCAACGGTTTGAGTTAAAAATCTTCGTTTGTGTTCTACTGAAGAAACAAAGTCACCTACATCTTGGATGCCCTGGGGGTAAGCAGATAAACATCAAATTTTCATTTTTGGGTGAACTATCCCTTTAAGGTTATCTTGAAATGTCTTCTGTTATGTATATGGGTGATTCTATAATTAAGGAAACTTTTAGTTTTTAGTCCCTTAGACTCAAAAATGCTTTTTAAAAAAGTTGTTGTTGTTTTTTTTCAGAATATCAAATAGTCAAAAATGTCCCTATTAAAGGATCACCATGTATGTATGTGAAGAAAGGAAAAAGGCACCCATCCACAGAGACTTCTGATGTACAGCTGTTCCCATTGTTACGAGTCTAATATTAAAAGTGAAAACGACCTCTTGCCAGATGTCTTGGCTTGATGGTTGGATGTCTTGCCTTTGGATTCGACCACACAAGATGATGCAACAGACCGCTCCATTCTAACCCACTACAAATGAATTTGTATTGAGCAGTGACTGACATGCAATGGCACTGCATCTGAGACCCTTCACATGACTGCAACTGGAGACGTAATTTAACAACTGTCAATTTTTATCAGCGACTGAATAATCCCACCTTTGTCTACATTTCAAGTAAAATAAGATAAGCCTATAGTGGACGAGCACATAATCAGAGGGGTCACTACTGGTCATTAATTAAGGCTTATCGTATTTGTCATTTTGGATGGAGTCATGCTGTTGAAATGAAGCGGTTTCCTTAAATGGCTCAGATTTATTTTCCCGCTATTGTATTTGGGCTCTAAAACCCACCCCAGGGCCCCTCGTTCTACACTGATAACCCCATAATACACATACATGCATATAAAAACATAAGCACACGCAGACCAAAAGCAGTTGCACAGCCACAAGCCATCTGGGACTCTGCACATCATATGCAGAGCGTTCCAAAATATTCGTGCATAGGTCCACCGCAGAGGACTGTTGTTTTGCTTGGTGATCAGGAGCGTGGAGGGAAACGCACAGGGTATGAGCCTCCCCCTATGATCATGGGAACTTCGAGGGGGGTGTTTTAGCCTCATGGGAGATCTGTGAGGAGTGAGTGACAGCTAACTATCAACTAGCGGCTGTTAAACCGAGTGGTGCCATATTAGAGGCCGTTGGTTTTAATAATATGCCTAGACACAAAAACATGAGATTATATGAGTGAGGTTTGACCAGTTATGTCCAACTTATGTGGTACATTGAAAAAAAAGTGGGTCGTGAATGAATTTCATTCAGTAAATTTCACAAATAACTACAAAGAAATGGCAAGTAAGACACAAAATGAATCTTGAAACTTTGAAGCAGGAGACTGAAATAGTATTTTATTGTAAAATATATTTCAATGTTCTTTATTTACAGCTTCATTCAAAAATCATTTTTACAGTGTACAAAGTGGTAGCATTTAGTTCATTCATCCTGTTTAGCCTTATGAGGAAAAAACTTTCTCTCTGCAGAACATACAACATTCATATCATAGTCTCTCATCTTTAGCAGCTGCGCAGGTATGTCACCACCTGATTGATAGCTATCTCTATATTTTTGCCATGCACTTTATTATGAAACTGGGACCTTAATTTTCAAAAGACAAAAAAAAATAAATTCTGATGAATCTGAAAAATGCTCATCTAAATAGTTACATTATTTTGTAGTCAGAATGTTGTAATGGGCATCACATATGCAAATGTCCCTGTGGTATTTAGTTCTATGCTTGATTTAATCAAATCTATTTGTTTTTCCTTTCAAGAGATCTTTTTTTTGTACTTGATGTTTTTGAAAGTCTCTTATGCTCACCAAGGCTCCATTTATTTGAACAAAAATACAGTAAATACAGTAACATTGCATAAAATGAATATAAAATAACTGATTTCTATTTTACTATATTTTAAAATGTCATTTATTCCTGTGATGGCAAAGCTGAATTTTCAGCATCATTACTCCAGTCTTCAGTGTCACATGATCCTTCAGAAATCATTCTAATATGCTGATTTACTGCTCAAGAAACATTTCTTATTATTATTAATGTTGAAAACAGTTTTTGCTGCGTAATTTTTATTTTTTTGGTAGAAATACTTTTTTTTTGTTTGGTAGTGTAAGTATGCATACATATATGTGTGTGTATGCTCATCTCTATGGATCAGAATATCCTCACCACATTGATTAGTGGACCCTTCTGTCTTTGCGGTTTAGCCTCATAATGAAACTCAGTTCTCCTGTTCCTTGCATTCACGTCCAAACCTTTCATGCCACCCTTGTTTAATTTTTCTACTCCACAAAACCCTCATCCTGGCCTGGCTCCTGTTCAAAACGACTCTTAGAGGAGTTTTAGCTGAGTCTCTGTTGGCCGCTGTTTCGGACAGGAGCTCCACTAAATCAAACAATGTGCCTTCCTCCTCTCTCCTCAGATGAAGCGTTAGACTTTCCAAAAGAGCTGAACGTTCATTTATATGCCTCAGGCTTAATTCTGTCATTCGTCCTTGTATCCTAATCAGATTCGAGCTTTGTTGTTGGACTGTGAGCCTGTTTCCTTCCAGCTGGTTTTCATTCTCTTGGGCCGTAGAAGCACTAATGTTCATCTATTGGACAGATTTAAAGGGTAAGGTTAATTGCAATGCACTATTTTACCAGCCATATCAAATTACTCCAGTAAAACAATTAGTTAAACTTGAAATGGGGAGACAAAGCAGCATTGTCCCTTGAGCTCTCCTCTAATGGAAGAAACAAATGCTGATCGATTCTTTACAATGCTTCGTTTCTTCTTTTCACTCATTCCTGTGCCATTATTTCATTTTGCCAGCCCCTCTTTCGCTTCTCATCTCTCTTTGTGAACTGTTGTTCCACCTCTCCTGCCAATGCACCATTGAGCGTTTGCACATTAATACTGAAATGGGAGTGTTTGTGTTTAGAGATGTTTGGCTTAATGCATAATAAATATATCTTTATATGATTCTTTGTTTTGGTGGAAGCCAGGCACAGGTGGAGGGAAGATGCTTTCAAAACCCCCTCTTAAATGTTTCCGAGAGTTTTGGAAGCCTCTCTGTTTTTAAATAGCGAGAGGAGGGAGGTATTTTTGGCGGAATCAAAATATATTCGTAGCAGCAGCAATGAACCGAGACACTGGGATGGTGTTCCTGTCTTCTGAATAACACACACGCCCAGAGACGGTGATACTTTCAACAAACTGAAACTTGCTCTTTAGGAACATTTGGGTAGTATGTCACACTCCACATGGAATTAAACAGAATGAAAATCCTGTCATCATTTACTCAACTTCATGACTTTATGTCTTGTGTAGAAAACAAAAGACGTTTTGAATTATGTTCTTAACATACTATGAAAGCACATAGTCACCAGCGGCTTTTGAGGTATTTCTAGTACTTAATTTGAGGAATAGACCATAATTTAAGCCATTATTGACTGAAAATCCACTGTTTAGCTCTCAAACCTATAGCTCTCAAATCCCATTAGTACTTGTGCATATTCAGACAATTAAACCCCACTGGTTCTCAAATGTTTAATCAATCAATAATTCATATTTAGTCAGTTTAAAAAAGTTTTCATTTTTGGGTAAATGAATCCTTTCAAAATATAGTGTTATCTGCCTTATGTACTGATATAGGAAACATTTCAGTTTCAGCGTTGTTTCCACAAGGAAAGGTTCCCTAAATAGTGCTTTTCCCCTTTTGTCTCTCTCTTAAATTTATTGCCGTGATAAACAGTTTTCTGGGGCAAACTCTAATATTTTTTCAATTCTCAGAATGGTGATATAAAGCAATATACTGTTGCAATACTCTAAAGAAAACAATGTCTCCGAGCAGGGTTTAGCTTCTTTAAAACCTCAGAGGAATTTCTTGGATTCTCGTATGGTCAAAAACTCATTCTCTCTCTTTGATTCATCTTCTCTAATATCCACTTATAGAGCTTTGGTAATAACAGTTCTCCCTTCACACTTATTTTGCCCTTGTTTTATGAACTGAAGTGAGATTGTAACATGAGGATTTTTGTGGTTTTTGCTGTTTTTATAGCTCATACGAGGGTTTGCTAAGGCAAGCATGATCTGATCTAATGAAGCTTTAGAACTTGTACTCAGATCAGTTTTCTTACCCAAATCCACTCTATAGCATTATAAGACAAGAGGCCGTAGGTCAGCGTAGAGTTCTTTGATCACTGTCAAAGCTGTCTTCTCTCATTGTCATTGTTTTTCAGACACAAGCCAGTCAACTCCAACTTAAACCTGCATGTATAATGTGCTTTCAGAGCAGGTTTAGAAGCTGTTCACAGGACAGTTCAGCTGCACAAAATTTCAATGTTTGGTTGAGGTAAACATGCTATACTCTTAAATGGAAAGTTTCTTTATTGTTATTGATATCCACCGAATCTTTCCGTTGCACAAAAGGTTATTTTTAGTGGAAAATATGTTTTTTGTTAATAATTGTTCATTAGAAGTTTCTTTGAGGGACCCAAAATAGTTCTTCTATGGCATTGTGAAAACCCCATTTTGGAACTTTATTTTTGAGAATGTTGATAAGGTGTATTCAATCAAAGCTCCAATACCTACATTTTCCTTCCCAGCAAAGATCTGGACAAGATCTATTATTTCTATGCAGATTTTTTTTTTTTTATAAATAAGAGTATTAAAAATTAATTAGATTATGTCTTGTGTTTTGTTGTGTTCATTATCACTATTTTAATTATGATAAATGACTTGAAACATTTATAATGCAGCTTTTCATATGCACTGAATAAGAGAGTCATTTTCAGAATAATAGACCAATCAGATGAGTTTGGGGGTGAGATAATCATATTTACATATGGACCAATGCATTGAGCAATGGTGTATGGAAATAATTATACTTATAAGTATGTGTTCTATTCTCCAGCTAATGATTTTCAGACAATAAGGTATAGTTATGATCTTTTTTTTTAATGGAAAAAAGGGTAAATTTTTCCTTTGGCAGTGGTTTTAGGGTGTGACCTCTCAAGTTGTCCTAATTTCTTTCTACCTTGTTATTACCAGTCAGATATTATAGCAGCCAATATGGTGTGCTGCACAGTATTTTGGGATGTGTGTGTGTGTGTGTGCGTGTGTGTGTGTCTATTTTTGTGTATGTGCAAATGTGTATGTTGCACACTTCTAAATATACTAACGGAAGTACAAACCAGTCTGACTATTCGGGGTAACTTTAATAAATGAGAATTTATTAGGACTGGGAGTTTGTCGAAGACCCAGGGGTCCTGACACACTGTGCGCACAGTCAAATAAACACACGTTACTGGAGGAAACCAAGCCAGAACACGTGTTACCTGTTAAAACCCCTTCACCAGAGCCTGCACTCGATTGCATCACTTAAAGATCCCAGCTCGCATGAACTATGAGAGTATGTAATATTTCACAAAAATCTTAGTTTTCCACAGAATGTACCAACAATTTTTAAATCATAGACATTTTCCATTTATTCCAGTCAGTGCATCTTTGTGTTTGCAGATACTAAAGGAAAGGAGAACATCATCTGATTGGCTCATGGTGTGTGTCAATCACACAAATAACGGCCAACAGCAGTGACCACCCAGTTTTTTCTGTACAATTCCCCCCCTATTCATTTTATCAATAGGGATTTCAAAATTAATAAACAACGACTTCAAAGGCATAAACGAAACCAACAGCTCCAAGTAGAATCAAAACATTATGACATTTTTGAGGTAAAACATTATTTGAACACCAGAAGATATACTACTGTTCAGTTGTTTGGGGTAAGTTTTGGAAAAAATAATACCTATATTGCGCAAATAAAATGGACAGTAAAGATTATTATTATATTTCTATTTCAAATATATTCTGTTCTTTTGAACTTCCTTTTCAAAGAATCCTGAAAAAATGTGTCACGATTTCCCCAAAATATGTAAATATTAATAAGAAATGTTTCTTGACCACCACGATCATCATATTAGAATGATTTCTGAAGGATCATGTGACGCTAAAGATTGGAGTAATGATACTGAAAGTTAGCCATCACAGAAATAAATTACATTTTAAAATATATTCAAATAGAGAACAGTTATTTTGAATTGTAATAATATTTCACACTTGTACTGTTTTTACTATATTTACTAACCAAATGCAGGCTTGGTGAGCATAAGAGACATCTTTCAAAAACATTAAGAAATCTTACAGACATCAAAATTTTGAACAGGCTTTTTTGGACTTTTTTTTTATCTTGATTTGTTTGTGGTGATTCCCTGTTTGGTGGATCTTTCTCTTCAGGATTCATGGGTAATGTAGTTTTACACCTGGAATTTGGCATTTGAAAACGATTTGAAGTTAAAAGTAAGCTGATTGATGGCTCATCAGAAGATGAATAACCATGGAGCAAATGGCAGGTCTGGTTTATATAAAAATGTTTAAAATCTATTTCTCTATGGAGAGAATGGATGGGAATTTTACTTCCAGAATGCAAATGTTGTGCTCAGTTGGTGTTTAAAAGTATTTACCAGAGCTTTAGGTGAATGGTTAGAATAAAAGTTATGTTTAAAAGTTAAATGCTCTGATCCAATTCCCTCAAATGAGGCACTTTGAGAAATTCAGGATTTGCATGTTTGTGTTCTCACCAGCTGGATCTCCCCTTTGACTGGAAGCTGCCGTGTGGATGTGTAAAATGTCCGGTACTTTGAAGTGTTAGGGGCCGGATTGTCATTCAGTAGAAGTTGTGTAATTACAGGGAGCTGGTCTGAAAGAAGCCAGAGGGAAGAGTGTAAGTGTCTCCGAAATATTTCCCCTCTCCATTATAAATCGGTTCAGTGTGACCCGTAGAGGGTATTGCGTTGAAAATGATTGCTTTTACACACGTGACCCCTCATGGTCATTACTCGCAGGCTGTCAACACCCTCTTTTCTTTTTGGGGTCAGTGCGTGTGTAAGTTACTTAACTAAATATATTTAGACATGAGAATAGTGCGTTAGGCTATCTGTTACTATAAAGCTTACATTATCATAATAGTTCTATGCATTGGCCACTAGTCCTTAATAATTTACTACCAGGTGAGAGGGTGATGGATTGGACTTGTGAGAGTAAAATACAGCCACTGGGTGTGCAGACAGCTCAAGGCCATTGTTAAGTGCCATTCATTAATTAAAAGCACAAGCCGGGGTCAGAGGTCATATCCTCTCTGGTGGTTTGACGCCACGGCCATAGCCAGTCTGACGCTCGGCTAATAAGGTCTGCTTGACTTGTTTGGTCTGAGGGGGTTTGGAGATCAGAAGACTAAACACATAAACGCCATCCCAGCGGTACCCTTTT
Source organism: Sinocyclocheilus anshuiensis (assembly GCF_001515605.1). NCBI lineage: Eukaryota > Metazoa > Chordata > Actinopteri > Cypriniformes > Cyprinidae > Sinocyclocheilus > Sinocyclocheilus anshuiensis. The sequence continues at coordinate 1,503,485 of NW_015539898.1, read as the reverse complement.
TACCAAAACAAGTTGAGTTTGAGTAATAGCATGAGACCCAATTTAGGGCTTTAGATTAAGGTAGCTCAGAAAGATTATGTTGGGGAGGAGGGGTTCAAAACAACAAAGAATGTCACAGCGGGATGAGCAAACTGGCAAATGGAAGCATTAAAAATGACAATTTAACTCATAATTTGTTTGCTGACCATTTAGTGCGTTCATTTAGTGCAAATGCTTATTTAGAAAAATAGCACAATAGAACACTTAACACAATGAATTGTATTAATAATCAATATTTAGTGTGCTGATGGAGTGAGATGCGAGGCAATAGGGAGGCAAAGATAGGAGGCAAAATCTTCCATCTGACACGTGTACATAGATTATATTTAAAAATACAGCAAATATTCTCTGTGACTGTGATGTACATGGTTAATTACAGTTGATTTATTTAGTGCAGGTTGTTTAGTATTGTTATCTAAAACTGTTAAAAAGCTGAAATCAAAAATATAATTTTTAGATGAAAAAATTAAAATAATTTAAGGAAATTTAGAAGTGTTGCCTTGGCAACTAACTAAAATCAAATCCGACATATTTTCTTTCTTTCTTCTCTTCTGTGGAACATTGCTAGATTACTAAAACTAAAACTGCAATAAAATAAAGCTAAATATAAATATGTAATAAAAGCAAAAACTAAAATTACTAAAACTTGAACTAAATTTAAAATGAAACTTTGAAGTATAGAAATAACAACATTTTAATACATACTATAATAGTGGTACTAAAAATAATGGTACTAAAATAAAACTGATTTAATCAGCATTTCATGTAGTTATTTATACAAAAATATTATTTTACTTATTTAATTTTTTACATTTTATTTAAAAAAAAGCAAAATGTTTTACATTAAAAAATTTTTTTTTACATTATTTATTGTATTTATTTTTTTATTTTTTTACTGGCCTTACTGGCAACATTTACTTGTGTCATTCTGAGATCCAAAAGTGTTTGGCATCATTGATGTCAATATATTTTGATCCATGTTTGACATGAAAATGCAGATGAACTATTCATCACAGAACTATTTCAGAAGCATCTCCGGTCAGTAGTCTTGATTGACTGATTAACAGGTGAAAATGATTGTTAAACAGGTGAAAGTGTAAATCTGTTTCCACGGGCCTGATGGTTTGTTTCCAGTTGTTAGCTGTGGATCTAATGCTCTCAATATAACGTCATGTGTGATGGAGCGGGCTGCTGTCCACAGCTGTCCTCAGTATGAAATAAGCCACTCATAGACAGAGCGGTGTGTCTGTCATGTTTAGAGTGAGACCAGGGCGTGGGAAAGCACACAGAGTGTCCTGAAAGTGCCCCACGCTATAGCATGTTGTTACCGGCTAATCTAGAGGTCAACACGTTTTTAGCGCCCAACGTGACAAGTAAGCAAGTAAAGCAAGCAGAGGGACATCCAAACTTATTTTATGATGTTATCGGTGTATCAGTTGGTAAATGAACATGTGACAACAACTTTAGCAAGATGTTTTCATTTGTTTTTGAACTTGATTCCCATCTTGTGTACTATAAATGTAGCCTACTATACACTATGTATTATAAATAAATATTTATCCTAATTTGAATGTTGAACATATAAATTGTTTCTTGTCAGGAATATGAGCACATATGCAGTGACTTCACCTCTTGTTTTGTTGAAGTCCACGTCAGCGGCTGATACACACACGCACACACTCCAGTAGTGTTAAGACATGTCAACAGCACGTGAGGGGGAGCGTGAGATGACAAGTTGTGAATAATGATGGTTTATGACAGAAAAAAATGGCACACTCTTTAGCTGAAGAGGCCATAAATTAAGAGCCATTAAGGGCCTTTGAAGTGTGGAAAGTCAATGCTGTGCTTGTTCAGTCCCAACACTGAGGTGTTTTTTAGCTATCGCAGTTTGGACGCCTTAAATGTCAACTTGTTCTCTCTAGTTTAGAGTTCTTGCCTCATTTTATGGAAATTGAAATTAGAAGACAGACGAAGAACACTGTATTTATCTAATTCTGTGCAATCCTTCTTATAGTCGCCTTACTCTAAAGTACAACCTCATTACAAGCCTGTATCCTGAAATGGCATACTGTTCTTCTGACAATACAATTATGCAGTATGTTTACTGTGTAATGTATGCAAATTGGCAAACTACCATTCAAATGCTTGAGGGAAAAAAAATGTCATACTTTTAATCAGCAAGGATGCACTAAATTGACCAAAAGTAACAGTAAAAACATTCAAATGTTTTACATTGTATTTACATTACATAAGATTTCTATTGCAAATAAAAGCTGTTGTTTTTAATGTTCTATTCATCAAAGAATCATGGTTTCTACAAAAATATTAAGCAGCATGACTGTTTTCACCATTGATAATAATAAGAAATGTTTCTTGAGCAGCAAGTCATCATATTAGAATGATTTCTGAAGGATCATGTGACACTGAAGACTGGAGTAATGATGCTGAAAATTCAGCTTTGCATCACAGGAATAAATGACATTTTAAAATATATTTAAATAGAAAACAGCTATTTTAAACTGTAATAATATTTCACAATATTACTGTTTGCACAATGTATGCATGAAATACCTGCATGATTTCCTATATTTGTTTCTGAAGCATTAAACCGAAAAATAATTTGACCACACTTAACGTTTACTGTTGCATACTGCATATTCTTTCACATACACTCAAAAATATTAAGTGTAGAAACAATTTTCACTCAGAAATTACTAATAAATCTCACAATTAATTACAAAGAAACAGTAAATAACACACTGAATAAATTATGAAAATTTGAAGTATAAAAGACAGAAATAGTATTTCTTGTAAAGTGTACTATTTATAAAAAATAATAATAAAATAATCACTATATGCTAGTCTGGATACTATACAGTAGGCAGCATGCTAATATTTCATTATGAATATAGCCAGTGTATTATACGACACACATTAAGTTTGATTGATTATGATCTTGGTTTGGACTCAAGTTATTGATAAGCTCAGTGAATTTATATACTATGTCACTCTATAAACTATACTGGGTTGTCCGCATTGATTGAGCTTGAATGTGCTGCTCGTACCCCTCAGTTAAGAATGCTGCCTATGCTAATGTGCATTTAACAGGTCATTAGTTATCACCTGATGCTCCTCTGGGTTCTGGGTAAAGGGAGAAGTATTTCAAGCAGTGATCTACAATACAGTTTGGGCTTCAGGTTACCAGCCTGGTTTACTGTTGCATACTGCATATTCTTTCACATACACTCAAAAATATTAAGTGTAGAAACAATTTTCACTCAGAAATTACTAATAAATCTCACAATTAATTACAAAGAAACAGTAAATAACACACTGAATAAATTATGAAAATTTGAAGTATAAAAGACAGAAATAGTATTTCTTGTAAAGTGTACTATTTATAAAAAATAATAATAAAATAATCACTATATGCTAGTCTGGATACTATACAGTAGGCAGCATGCTAATATTTCATTATGAATATAGCCAGTGTATTATACATGACACACATTAAGTTTGATTGATTATGATCTTGGTTTGGAGTCAAGTTATTGATAAGCTCAGTGAATTTATATACTATGTCACTCTATAAACTATACTGGGTTGTCCGCATTGATTGAGCTTGAATGTGCTGCTCGTACCCCTCAGTTAAGAATGCTGCCTATGCTAATGTGCATTTAACAGGTCATTAGTTATCACCTGATGCTCCTCTGGGTTCTGGGTAAAGAGAGAAGTATTTCAAGCAGTGATCTACAATACAGTTTGGGCTTCAGGTTACCAGCCTGGCCTGAATGCAGACAACCCAAGGTCCTTCGGGACAGTACGCGACCCGTTTTGACAGACGTGATGAATCATGTCTATGCATGACTGTGCCTCACATTGCCATTTGAATGCTCAGGCCCTCTTTTAGCTAGTCATTGGCACTGACAATACTGAGTGTCAGCAGATATCTGTGAACTCAGGTTATTTTGTTCATGGTCATTTTAACTGGGTTTGGCAGATGAGTGTTGTGTACAGCTGTCTAGTATGAGTGGCTGCTACAAACTAAGCAAGGGGTGTAAATACTCCCGTTTGAAACCCAGTCAGGCCACAAATACAGCTCTCAAAGGGGACGAATGTGTCTTCCTTGGCCCAAGTCCATATACACTGACAGACAGTGCTTCTGGTGTCTGACTGGGGTTTGATTCTTATGTTCAGAGTAATTTGGGAGTCTTCACTGAAGTTAATTGAATATTAACTGTAAAAGAGGATATTTGCTTTCAACGTTGAATATAATAAGATATGTCTCTCAGACAGCAAATCAGCATATCACATTGCCATTTGAATGCTCAGGCCCTCTTTTAGCTAGTCATTGGCACTGACAATACTGAGTGTCAGCAGATATCTGTGAACTCAGGTTATTTTGTTCATGGTCATTTTAACTGGGTTTGGCAGATGAGTGTTGCGTACAGCTGTCTAGTATGAGTGGCTGCTACAAACTAAGCAAGGGGTGTAAATACTCCCGTTTGAAACCCAGTCAGGCCACAAATACAGCTCTCAAAGGGGACGAATGTGTCTTCCTTGGCCCAAGTCCATATACACTGACAGACAGTGCTTCTGGTGTCTGACTGGGGTTTGATTCTTATGTTCAGAGTAATTTGGGAGTCTTCACTGAAGTTAATTGAATATTCACTGTAAAAGAGGATATTTGCTTTCAACGTTGAATATAATAAGATATGTCTCTCAGACATCAGCAAATCAGCATATTAGAATGATTTTTGAAGGATCAGTTGAAACTGAAGTCTGCAGTAATGGCTGCTGAAAATTCAGATTTGCCATCACAGGAATATATTACATTTGAAAATATATTCAAAGAGAAAACAGTTACTTTAAACTGTAATAATATTTCACAATATTACCGATTAACTGTATTTTAGATCAAATAAACGCTGCCTTGGCAAGCATAAGACACTTCTTTCAGAATAATCTTCTGGTTTGGTTCTTGTGTCCAGTTCACTAAAATGATCTTATATTCCTTCAGACATTGAATATTAACTGTAGAAGGGGATGTTTGGCAGCATATTCTATAATAAATTTGGCTTACAGTATGCACCTGAGAGACTGGAAGAGAAAGAGAAATTCACATACCTGCACGTACAAACATACTCAAAGCAAACCAACAAGACTTCACCATTACTAATTCACTACTCGGCAGGATTTCCAGACAGCCAGCAGTCGCCTTCCCTCTCTTTTTTCTGTTTTATCAACTATTCCTTTTGCTGGAACCCTCTGGAGAGAAAGACAGACGGCAGAGATAGAAAGCAAAAGTCAGAAAGGAAGTAGAGTCTTGCGTTTTTTTTTTCTTTTTTTCAGTTTATGCATTATGCCTTGGTTCTCCACACAGGTTTGGAAAAAACTCCAAAGAATTTTCCAAATACATCTCTGAAAGTATTCTTTCTGATTTTTAACTCATGTCAAACAGGTATTAAAGGTCCCATATTGTCAAAACTGAAATTTCCTGGCTTTTTTCACGATTACTGAGGTCTAGGGGCTATTTAACTACCATATAAGTTTCAAAACAGTCAGTCCACAGTAAAATGCACACAGCCTGCTTAAAGTTCTAGCTATTTTTCACGAACCGTTGTGACTTCCGTAAAAAGTTGACGTCAGAACTACACAGTCACCGCCTTCAGTCACCACCCCAAGCACCGCCCACAGTCCCACTCTCCTTTTGCCAAACCCCCAGACATCATCGCATCCATGCTTTTGCTGAGCAAGGACAACACGGAACCATGTCAAAAAGGTTAACTTTAACCACGAAACCAAATGTTGTACAAGTTTGCATCTGAAGTAAATAAATAGAAATGACATCAGCAAACATTTTATTTTTGAACAAACTAACAGAATTTCTTCTAAATTATGATTAAATATTGACTTTCTACAGTATTTTGAAACTTAAAGTTACAAATACATTTTTTTAACTAATTTTTTTAAGCAACATTGTAATTGTGATATATAATGTTTCATACAAGATACTGTATATGCTCCTAATTTTAGAATGTGCTTCTTAAATATTGAATATAATTTATTTGGTTATATTATTTTTTATATAATTTATTTGAGCTAGTAATTCTTAATCTTAAAAAGATGCATTTTTACATGCAGTTTACAGTTAAAAACTATTGACAAAAAGGTAGAAAATGGCATCACTTAGTTTATGCCAAACTGAGCATATATATATCAGATGATGCCTAATGGTCAAATTTTAATGGTAAATGAAATTCAGATTACGAAAAAACAAACACAAACAAAGAACATGGATATTATGTTTTTATTCTGATATGATTTTTTTTGTTGTTGTTTAATAGAAAGAAAGGTAAAGTTTAGCCTATTTGTCTGTAGTACCTTCCCTTACCTAATGAACATTTACACAAGAAATGCATCTTATTTGCCTTTTTAAAGAAACGGGAACAGATCGAAAACTACCTTTGTTGTCCCCTGTCATCGGGTCAGTGGGTCAGACTTTAGTTTGGTGGCTGCCTCGGGCAGTATCACTTGTCACATTACACATTCAAAGCAACAAAGCTCCTGTAAGTGTGTCACGCCGAGAGAAACATTAACAGGTCTTCATATGAGTGGGACAAATGCCAATTAAAAGCTTTGATTAGTGAGGACTGACCACAGGACATCTGCCTCAAATGATTCTCTGTGAATGTCTTGGGCTCCTGTGGATGTTTGTCATGTAAATAACAACAGCGCATAACAGCAGGGCACACACACACACACACACACACACACACACAGACAGACACTCACCACCTTTAAACTCATCTTAAACTCATTCAGTGTATGTTTGTGTATTGTCATACTGCTATTGCATGTCATTTTTTAACAGACAAACGGGGGCATTCTTTCTTTCTTTCTTTCTTTTTTAAGCAGTAAAACAGACAATATTAAACACAAAATTAAAGGACACCGGCCCTCCAGGACCGAGTTTGGGCACCCCTGGCTTACAAAGTCTTCAGCATGTAATTAAAATGTAATAAGCTCCATATGTGTTCACTCACCACAATTATGAAATTATTTCCTTGTAATATCAAAGTTTTATCTCGATTATAGGGAACATGCCGTACTATCTGCTGGGTTCATACTAGGCATAATTACATCATTGGCACACAGTCAGACCCAATCACAACTAAATGGTAAAAAACTAAACCAATAAATGTCAGTAAACAGAATACTACTTTACTTCTGCTAGTGTTTGTGGTAAAAGTTTATTGATTTGTTTTGTAAGTAAATGGAGAGTTTAAAAGAAACAGTTCCAGGGTTATTTTAGAAAGTTCAACTCTACCTAGCTATGGTTCTATCTGAATCCTGGATCTCTCTTTGTTTACGTGTTCAAGATTGTGTGTTATCCTATTATGGGAAACACAAACTGTTATTGATAGACAGAGAGTGCCAGCGGGTTGAGGACCTCAGAATGAACCCTTACAAACACGTTTTCAAGAAAGCCCACTCCTGCTTTAGGGCACCATGCCATCTCAACCCCTATGCCATCTCAAGCACTGGCAGCTTGGCACTGATCGCTAACTGCCACATGGCTTGATTAGACAGGCCGCCCTGTCCTTGACATGGACAGTTCTCTGCATTGCACAAACACAAGCGTAATAATCTTGACAGGATTTTTCTGCAGGCAGGAACAAGCTGCACCTTCCAATCTTCAAGATATGCATTTTCAGAGTTCACATACAGTTTGCCTTGTATTCTTTGATGCTTTCTACATTAATAAGGCAATCAAAATGTGTTAAAGCAATTTGATTTACAGCATACTCCATGATTTACAGCATGGTTCCTCAAATCTTGCCCTGGAGGGCCAATGTGCTGCAGAGTTTAGCTCCAACCCTGATCAAACTCACCTACCTGTGATTTTCTAATGATCCTGAAGACATTGATTAGCATGCTCAGGTGGGTTTGATTAGGGTTAGAGCTAAACTCTGCAGGTGGACAAGTGGATCTCATGGGCCAGATTTGAGGATCCCTGATTTACAATGATGTAGGTTCACCACAGAGCGTTGTGATTTTTCTGATGGAATAATTACGTTTTCAACATGTGGCAACAATAAAACATTTTTTTATCCAGAAAATTGTGAATCAACATGCCTTGCAGAAATATGAAAAATTCGCCATCGGGGAAAATGATCTGAGAGTTTAAATGAAAACAGAGCAGCCAAGAAGTCAAATGGTTTTGGAATATGGCTTAAGTTTATAATCTTGTACATTTAATTGTGTGTTGTGTGTGTGTGTGTGTGTGTGTGTGTGTGTGTGTGTGTGTGTGTGTGTGTGGGAAAGTGTTGTATCAGTAACTGGTTGGTAATAAGCTGTAATTGTGGAGCATTTCAAGATGTTTCAGTCCCTCTCACCACTTCAGTCTTCTTCTTTTCACTGTACTCAAGAGATACTGTGTGTGCCGCAGCACATAGACTGTGTGTGTGTGTGTGTCCATCCTTGGGGACCCTTCACAAGAGAATGTCCTGCGTTGTTTCTTTGGAAGGGTTCAGTTTCTCCTGCAGTAAGAGAGAGAGAGAGAGGGTGTGTG
>NW_015539898.1:1456934-1494777 GCF_001515605.1 Sinocyclocheilus anshuiensis | reverse complement strand
GTATACTTGTTTGTGTGTTGTGTGTGTGTGTGTGTGTGTATATATATATATATATATATATTTACTGAGTAATCCACTGTCTTGATTACAATTTTCATTACTAAAGAAAGATGGCAGCAGCATTATGTTATTTTTACACAGAGATTGAAAGGTCTATTAGTACAATCTGTTGACTTTAGCAAGCTTTGTTGCATTATATGCCAATGATGACTTCAAAAATGGGAAAAAGCAAGTTTTTTCTCCAAAGATTTTGGGTCTTAACAAACTTTTTTTGGCATCTTCATTTTTAAGGCCCATTATGGTTCAGTTTCAGAGATAATGGGATCTAAATATGGCTCCAATTGTACACATTCTCAGTGGTCAAAAACCAAATGTGGGTGATTTGGTCAATTTTGGATTTCATCACTCTACATATTTATCTTCCTTCAGAAAAAAATATTACAAAAAATTTGAGCCAGGGAAGTTTCTGAAATTTGGTTGATTTGACACGGAATGCCCCATATATAGCTTGCTAAATTCAATACTTCAGAATGACTTAAAGGGACATTTGTTGGTCTGCATTGACTTCCATTGTATGGAAAAAATACTATGAAAGTCAAAGGGGACCAGCAACTGTTCGGTTACCCACATTCTTTAGAATATTGTTGTTTGTGTTCAAAAAAGAAATTCACACAAGTTTGGAATGACATGAGGGTGAGTAGAGGATCACAGAATTTTCTTTTTTTGGGTGAACTATCCCTTTAATCTCGGTAAATTCAGTCTTTCACGCTGTAGACAGTCATTAGTTGCAGGTGTATTAAACTCATGTGTTTACTGAGTCATTATTGCAGGTAAAGCTACAGGAAATCACTTCCCACATGTATGTGTCAGTAAGCAAACTGAGGTGGGCAGCCTTCCTTCCAACAAGTCAAGATGAAAGGAGGTCTTTGTTGTTTCCCTTCAGGGCAATGAAAATACTGGAAACACCAATAGTATAAATCTCTCCTGTAATACAACCTTGGGTCGTACTGTACTCAAGCTCTTAATGACAGTGGGGGGATAAAATCAGTGTTCTTCTAACAATACAATGAGATAAGCACAAGTTAAAAGGAAGTGGCCAATTATTACAAATGGGAGAGAGTGAGATTGTAAACTGAGGGTGGAGACCAGGTGAATTGTATTTCCCAAAAGCTCCTTGCAGTCAAACGTTGGATCTGATAAGCCACCGGGCCTTTGCAGACACCCATGTCCCTCAACGTAGGTACTGAGGTATTAGCGTGACAAGATCCAGGTTTGAGTTATGGGACAGAGCATGTTAAGGAGCAGATCGTTGGGATGGAGATTATACTGTTGGACACACAAAAGGGCTGGGTGGGGACAGGCTGGTGCTTGGCGTGTGAATTATATCATGATCTTTTGGGGACAGGAGCAAGGCATGCACGACATGAGCATTAGTGATGGAAAAGACCCTCAGCACTCACGCGAACACACACACTCACGCGAATACTCCCAAATACCACCCAGACCACGACAGGGAATCGCCCTCATCCTCTATGCATGTCATCTTGTCTGCGGAGATACTATCTGCCGGCTCTTTGTTTAACACCAGCAAAACAAATCTGTTTGTCTTCACTCATAGTTAGAAGTGCACTTACCACTCCACAGCACTTTGATGTCACAGCAGGGAATTTTATCCATCGTTTTGTTTTTTGATTAAAGCCAGAAAAATTGCCGGCGAGACACTGCAGGTGAATAGGGTAAAAAAAATAACTACTAGTTATCGCCTTACCCAGCTGATTGATTACATTGATAATTGCCAACATTTTTTGTATTACAAGTTTTCTAAAATGATAGGTTTTGATATGCAAATGAGTCATTATTTAATGAAATATGCGCTAATTTGCATACATTTCTAGTACAAAAATCTAAACACTGGATGATGTCAGTTTCAAAATGCTTGTTTAATTTTTTTGACATATTAGAGTCAAAAGTTTGACATTAGAGTCAAAAGAGAGAATTTTGGGTATCTCATTTTTGTGACTCCTTTATATTAGAACGGACAGAAAACACTATATTTTCACAATTTTTGGGGGATTAAAATGTTGTATATAATCAAGCAAATTATATATGAACAAATCCCCCTGTAAAAACCTTCAGGATATAGACAGGAATAAAAATGTCAAGTTTGGTATGTGTGTAAGTGCTACTGAAGTGGACATTTATGGCTCAGTGTAGGAGAAAAAACACATTTTGAGAAACGGCCTTTAAAAATATGTATTGTAATTGAAATCTATTGCCACAGATAGATAAAGTGCTAGAAAGAAAACACTTAACAGTGTCTTTTGGATGTTTTCTTTCCACTAGTCTGAAAAAACACTTTATGAAAAACCAAAAAGCCCAAAATCTCAAACTTGACAGGTGCATGGAAAAACAGTGTTTTTGCCTGCAGTGTCTCGCTTAAGAAGCACAACAAATGTGACATGCAATTCTCAAGAAATATTAGAAAAATCATTATTTAAAGGAATATGTTAATTTGCTGAAAATGTACTCATCCTCATGCAATCCATGATGAGCTGGTTTCTTAATCAGAACAGATTTGGATAAATTTAGCATTGCATCACTTTCTCACCAATGGATCCTCTGCAGTGAATGGGTTCCGTCAGAATGACAGTCCAAACAGCTGATAAAAACATCACAATAATCTACAAGTAATCCACACAACCCCAGTCCATCAATTAATATCTTGTGAAGTGAAAAGCTGCATATTTGTTATAAATTCATCAATCAATATATATATATATAATGGTATCATGATATCTCAATGTATCTTTGGTTGCATTAAAGCTCATACGTTACTTGTTTTCAAAGTCATAAACTGGTTGCAGAGGAAGTGTCTGGAATGCTTTATTGATTAGATTTTTCTGAAGAAGCAATCAAACATTTTTATTGAAGAAAGTTTTAACCACAAACATGCTTGTGTGAGTCAAAAATGAGCGGCATCTTAGTTTTCCCCTACATTTTCCGTGATGTGGTATTTTCATCTGACATTCCAGTAATTCCTTAATAATTGTGTCTTTTACCATGTGAGCTAACTGTTTTCAGATTTAGTTTGCTATTTTTTATATCAAAAGTTTGCTACCCCTAGAATGCACATGTGAGTGTATATGTATATATATAACATTTGGGGTAGGTATGACATTTTTTTATTATTTTTTAAGAAACTAATATTTTTGTTCAGCAAGGATGCATTAAATCATAAGTGGAAGTAAAGACTTACATTGTTACAAAAACAATCATAGAAAATAGAAAAGATTTGAAGTTTTCACAACATTACTGTTTTCACTGTATTTTTGATGCAGCTGGTGAACATAAAATACTTCTTTCAAAAACATAAAAAAAAAGCTTACCAGCCCTTTACTTTGAACAGGTGTGTATATATTAAGAAAAAAAACATTGCCTTTACAGTGAATCATGTCTATTTTAAACATCAGATTTAGCAGCCTGTGAACAAACTAAAGAGTAGGTTCACATACAGTACATTTTAAATCATAAATCACAGTAAAAAAAATATCTGTCTAACATCTGACAGACAACATTTAACAAGTCTTGGTATTTGTTTTATCAATAAAGGCGAATAATAACAGATATAGTGCAGAGGATCACTGGCTTAAGAAACTCTAGGAAACAACACACTGTCTGTCAGAATCCACTCTTATGTTTTTTTTTTTTTGTGGCCTTAAATTTGCTTCTCCCTTTTTTTGACAGGCTGACTGTTGCCAGTTCCATGATCTAACACCTGAATAGCGCCCAAAAAAAGTGATGGCTGATTCGAATACCCATGTGAGCAAGTCTTGACCTGGTTCATAACATCGTGAATGCAATACACTAGGGTTTGTGTGTCTTGGAGTTTGAGGGGAATCATGCTGGCTAATTTCCTGGCAGCAGCACTGGTAGATAGTATGTCTGTGAGGGAAAAGTGAAAATTAAAAACATCCACAGTGCTTTCTAATTCTGTCTCTGCTGCTTTCACTGTCTATATCTCTCTCACTCTCCCTCTCTCTGCAGGTATGTGCCCTGTTAGCCAAACGCCACTCCCACGACATCATTAATACTGTATTTAGGCCACTTTTTATTGAAACAGATTTAACAATGCACATATTTATATACTCAGATACTAAAACTGAAAAGCCCAGACATGCATGTTTCCACTCCCTCCAGCACTATGACAGAACTTGCAATCCTTCTCTTAACATATTCTGACTAAATCTCTGTTGCTTTGACAACTTTCCTGTGTTTTCAGATATCAGTCCTGCCCCGGGCTGGTTTTGGGGTAATCACATTTCGGCAGTTTTCACCTTGATGTTGGAAATTTGTATGATTGTAAGATTGAATTTGTATGATTTTATCATTTTTCTGGTTGTTTGTTGTGTGTTTTTAATGACCTACTGGAAAGCACATTGGTCGACGGAAGTTGTAATTAATTGTGCTATATAAATAAATTGTCATTGTCATTGTCATTAAAAATATAAGGCGAAGCTGAATTTTCAGCATCATTACTCCAGTCTTCAGTGCCACATGATCCTTCAAAAATCTTTCTAATATGCTGATTTGGTGCTCAAGAAACATTTCTTATTATTATCATCAATGTTGAAAAATGTTGTGCTGCTTACTATTTTTGTGGAAAATGAGAAACATTATTTTCAGGATTCTTTGATGAATATAAATTTCAAAAGAACAGTATTATTTATTTGAAATAAAAATATTTTATAACAATTAAAATGAAACAATAAAATCTGTTTGATCAATTTAATACATCCTTGCTGAATAAAAGTATTAATTTCTGAAAGAAAAGAAAAAACCTTACTGACCCCAAACTGTTGAATGGCAGTTTGGCACTATTTCAGTCATATTTATTTGGTTGCTTATCTGTTGCTCTGTTTTAAAATAGTCTTTTTTGTTTATTGTGATGGAGTTAATGATTTTCTATATACTTAAATGTACAGTATATACTTTTATTATTACTTTATCAGTGTACCAGTACTTTAGTATAGACACATTTAGAGACAATATAAGGTGGAATTGCAATGTTCAATATGTCCACTGAATGTCATGGTTTTTAGTTAAAAGAGCCTTCTGGTGTATCCTGATTTGAGCTAAAAATTTTAATTTTATGACGCCAGTTGTCAGATTTAATTGGTGATTTAAAATGTTATTGAAATGTAAGCATATAGCAACAGTCTTGGATATTTCAGTCTCTTTTCATTCAAGCAGATTGGAGGTGTACTTACATGACTAGAAAATAGCTGCCTGGGGATGCTGCCAAGATGGCTGTTGAGTGAACTGACTTGCCTTAAAGGGACATTGGTATCTCAATAAAGTGGAGGAATAATGTAGGTTGCTTTCTTTCTCTCTTTCTTTGGCTAGAGCATCAGATACGAATAACCTCCTGTATTACTAATAACATCATTAAATATCATTAAAAGTAACAATGATATTTATGACTAACTTTCATAACTAAGCAAGGATATTCTGGTACATTTATAAGATCACTCTGAAGGTAATTTTCTTGCAGACATATATATGAGCTCTATAGGTCTGAATGCTCCCACAATGCTCTTCAACTGAAATAAATGAACTTTTCCACGACATTCTAATTTATTGAGATGCACCTGTATATGATCTCAGTAATGTATTTAAATAAAGATATCCAGTTTCAAAATGATTTGAGTCAAATGTTTTATATGCTGATTGAGTGAATTGAAATTATGTTGCTTCTTGCTAGTTTTGCAACACTTTCAAAGTGAAATGTCCAATGTGTTGCGCTAAAAGCACTTTCAGTTTGATCAAAAACAGATGACTATCCATCTAACAGTGGTTATTACATATCATGGCGGTTCAGAAATGAAATGTTTGGTGAAAAAAAACTTGGTGAAAAACCCATCCCTAAACCTAACTGACAGTGTTAACAAAAGCAAACATGAGATGAAAATGCAGTCATGACATTTTAGTTTACTTCTGCAAGTCTTTGAGATCTTTTATCATGATTCATGTTTCATGGGATTTGTACCAGAGCGCCTCTCATCGCGAATACAACACTGTACCAGGTGGGCTACCGAGCAAGTTTACAATATCAGAAAAGCCAATACATATTAGTCTACAATTCATGTGCTATGGTAAAAGTATAGTAACAATGCATTTTGCAAGGAACTGTGCAAAAATAAGTCTTTATTAATCAATAATCTGCCCCTTTAATCATTATTTGTGTAAAATAGAATAATAGTTGTAGTGTTCATTTCAGCTGGAAACTGCTGTGAATTACATGCAAAACTATAGAGTGAGGCATGTGTTGCCGGTGAGCCTTGGTTGTAATAAAAGTGGCTGCCAAATGCATAAATCAAACATACTGGTGGTTTTAAGATATGTGCAATGCTTTTGAGCACTGCAACCCAAGACAGTAATGATGGAGTTTAACATTATGCATGATGTTGTGTTTCTCTGTTTCAGTTTTTTTCCTTCTCTGTGGCTTGCCTTAATGCTTTAGTAGTGTTTCATGTGAAACAGCTCTGTTATGGAGATTTTATTGCTTGCAGGAGTTTGGGTTTTGTCCCCAATGTAGTCCAAGTCTTTGTATTCCGGGGTGTTCCGCCATTGTTCTGGGTGTGGTGGGTGGTGTCATAAGAGAAAAGAGATCCACTCAGTCCTATTCTCTCACAATAGCATAAAATCCAGGTTTAAGACAAAAATCCTTGCTTGTTTAGTTTACAATTTGTCCATTTTCTAATCAACCTATTTTTTGCATTGACACAAACATGATGTCATAGCATTTAGATGGCCTTAAATTTACAAAAGAGCTCTGTTTTGTACTCTATCAGGCGTAGATAAGACTATTTCAAAACCTCAAACACTGAGATCATTGTTTTCATTTCTTCGTTCAGACTCTTCTAATTGTGCATGCTTAATTATGCAATTTAACAAGCCGTTGCCATCCATCAGTCTAAGGTTTCTATAGAAATATATTTTTGTGTTCTGTAAACACATGCAGTGTTGTCTGCCTTCTTCATTGTTTGTGGTTCTTTATGATGGAGTATTTATATGATTTTTACAATGGCAGTTATGCTGGGTGGTTTGGCCTATAGCAAAAGTGTCAGTCTTGGCAAGGCTTTATTGCTTGCATTAGCATTAGCACTGGCATACACAAGAACAAGTCATACAATTATATTATATTATATTATATTATATTATATTATATTATATTATATTATATTATATTATATTATATTTTTTCTTGCAATGTAATGAGGCCATACACATTTATTTCACCACAAGCTCTTAATCTTTCTAAGCATGTCCAAGTCTTTTACCTTTCAAAGTGCTTTCATTTTTCGTTGCTTACGATGATTGCTGACTCTATAATTGCAAGCTTTATCGGGATCAAGTATGATTTGATTTGACCCTCATGACATGATATTTCATTAGTGGTTGATCTCTGTTTGTTTACTTTTTTAGATGATTGAGATACTACAGATGAAGTGCATTGTTTAACAAGTCACCGCACGATACAGCATCCTCCAGCCACTTTAAGATCTCTCTGATGAGATTATCGCAACTTCGATTAAAAATGGAGCTGGATCATTTTCCTAATGAGAGTTTGGGAGGAGCACATAATGATGCTTATAATGCTTATAACAGTCATAAAGAAAATAGTATGTACACGGCTACTTACCTCCCTCCTTCCATGGCCAAAATTTGGAATAATTAAAATTTTTAAAAATATTCTTGAAAGAAGTCTCTTAAAGCTGCATTTATTTGATCGAATATACAGTAAAAACTAACTATTTACATAAAATAAATGAAATTGCTAACTTTCCATAGCAATGTGCAGAGAATGCTAAACTAGAGTCATTTTGGCCTTTCCATTTTGGAAAAACAAGCTAAACTTGGTTATCCTTTCCCGCATGGCTTAAATGATATAAACACTTGAACTGAAGCCTGAAAGTGTTTTGATAGGAATTACTCTGTGTATCTTGGGCCTAATGTACAAAAATGCTTATTACAGTTTATTTTACACTGACTTGTTGTATAAAAGTTATACATTCAAACTTATGCATTCAATCTAGACAATTTATAAAACGGATAGCTGAGAGAGAGAGATGTGAGATCCAATCAAATTTTATAGTTGTTTTATAAATAATATTTTTGCTTTAAAAACAAGTTTTACTGATATATATATGTGGCTGATTTTTCACGTTTTAATGAAAAACTTTTTCATTAAATTTTAACCCAGTTCCCTCTTGGTTTTCATTCAGACCATCCAATCAGCATCTCCATTCACCCCTATCAGTCAAAATTAGCATTTTTTATCATACTTCTGCCCTTCACTTCATCATTCATTTGTACTTTAAACTCCTTTAAACGGTCATTTTTATGGTCAAAGGTGAGATGACAGAATATTTTTTTTAGTCCAGTGTGCCCGCAAACCAGATCTGTGCCTCCCTTGGACCGAACCCAAACCCAGACGCATAAATGAATCATAACATAACCCTCCTATGATTTACACATGCATTTGCCTCTGTTTGTCAAGGTTGTTCCATTTGCACTGAATTAAATCAGTGTTTGAATTTGGTCAAATGGGGAGGCGGGGACGGGGGGCATTGGCACCCCCCAACTCACCCCAGCCCAGTGTGTGTTCCCACAGAACGAGCTAGGATGAGGTCTGGACTGGTCTGAAATACATTACAGAGGACTGTTGAATTAGCAGTGCAGCACAGAGCTCTGGTTTGTGGTATTATTCAATTAAGGTGTATTTATTGAAGACATTTTTAAACATTGATTCTGTGTGGTGGAGGATGAAAGTGTAGTTTTACATTTGAATCTGTGAGTGAGTGAACTGGCACACACACACACACACACACACACACACACACACACACACACACACACCTGCCAGTGGGTGTTGTGGATGTGTGTATCAGTGCAGAGATCACACACACACACACACACACATACACACACACACACACACACTTGGCAGTGGCTCTGTTCCAGCGCTCTCGAGAGTGTGGTCTGTTTGTGTTGGTCTGTGGACAGCGGATTCAACCTCTTCCTTCCACATATAATGGATAAAAAGTGTAAGGAGACTAGTGAACGAGAAGGGAGAGAGACCGTCTAGACTACTCGATCCTTGGCATAACTGTCAGTCACAATACAAGCTCTTAAATTTTATTCTTCAGTTATTCAATACAGATGGTATTTTGGACTGGCTACAAATAGCTGGTTGGTTGGTAATATATATATTATTGTATACTACTTCTACTACTATTACTACTACTAGTACTACTATGCTATGATTAAATGCTTCTGAGAATTCAATACAAATGCAAAAAAACTAACAACTGAAACTATAAATCAAACAAATCCCTAAGCTCAGCCTTAAGAACAGCATGAGGGATGAATTTTTCTTGATTGAAATAAGCTTAAGTACATTTATATACAAATGTCAAACAGCTGAAACATAATGTTTTCCTCTCTCTTGAAGGTCCAACACATTTTATGTCCTCGCCCTGTATACAGGACCTCAGTGATGGTGACTCATAATATTTCATTCTGCCAAAGCATCAATAAAACTTCAGTTCTTATTTTGAAAGTTGACAGAGTGTGCCCGTCCACGATTCTCATATAAAACCTGTTTTCACAGCTGTAGAAAGAAAATGAGACAAAAAAATCTGAACTTTGGGAAAGATGTAAAAACTCTGCTTTGAGTTATTTGGAGCAGAGTGTTTGAGCGGAGATGAAGACCTGTGAATGCTCAAGGTGAGAGGCAGAGGAGAGAACTTTTCTTATATATATGCTAATGAGAGAGACGGGACATCAGCTCTACCGCTGACTTGTGCAGGAGGCTTTTTTAAAGTCATATCTTGTCACAGCATAAGGTTCCTATTGAGGCTGTGAGATTACTACATGTTCTCTCATGAATTCAACCACTTAATCTGCTGTACTGTTTGAGGGTGTGTTGTGTGTGTGCTGTACATATGGGAAAGTTCTAGAGTGTGTGTCCATCACTGAAGAATACTTACACCGTAGTTTGCTTTGATTCTGCTCCATACAGAATTTTGGATCTCAACATCCCAGTTCTCACAAGGTGGTGCGGCATTCAGAATTGATTTGGAAACGGCTTTTCAATTCCTGGATTTGAATTGAATTTGATTTAAGGTAGCAAACAGGATGCAGAATTTGAGCTCCGATTTAAAAAAAGGATAGTAGAACGATTAGACTGATTTTGAACAATCTTTATTTGTTCATTTGGAAGTTTGCAAACTTTTGAAATTTGAAGTTTTATAGACCCTACAGACAGACAGACAGACATCTTGCTCTGGTTCAATACGATTAAATTCTGATTCTAATGATAAATTCCAATAATTCTTGCAATAATTCTTCAATTCTGAATTTTGTCCCAGCCTGGTTAGTATCGTTTTAACACTGTATGGAAATAGAGCCCGGACATTCTGGGAAATATCTCCTTTTTTGTTCTATGGCAGAATTAAAGTAATATTAAATGTAAGTAAATGATGACGGAATATTTAACTTTGGGTGAACTATTCTGTTAAGACAGTTGCTCTGATGCAGTATATTATAATAATATTTGTTTGTCAGTATTTTATTTCTACTTTCAGAGGTTAAATTGTTTTAACATCAGTTTCTCAGCTGATTCAGAAACAAAGGCTGTTCTTTTCAGGCCATATTCATTGTTATGGTAGCACGTTAGCATTGACCCAAAAGCTTTGTGTTGAGAAGCCAAGAGAGTTTTCGTGAGCTTTCATCCTCATAAAAATAGAGGAACTGCTGCGGGTGACCGAGTTTGATTTTAAGTGTCCAGAAAACAGGTATTCCCCGGAGAAAACACCTGAGAGAGGTGTTTATTTCCAACCCCATCTCATGAAAGTGTGTATAAATAGTACACCAAATAAAAACGAAAACTCGTGGTATTGATATGCAAAAATGGACTTTGGCGTGTATATGCTACGCGATGGGTAGGATTAGGGTTGTGGGGTAGATGCATATCATATGTACGCGAAAACTGCGTATCATATGCACGGCAACAAATTTCGTATCATATGCACGCGAAAACTGCGTATTATATGCACGCCAAACACATGCGTATCGTGCATGCCAAAGTCCATTTTTGCGTATCAGTACCACAAGTTTTCGTTTTTATTTGGCGTACTATTTATACGCGTTTTTATGAGACCGGGCTCTTATTTCCAAGCGCTAATAGCGCTAATGCCTCCTGAGTGATTCAAATGGCTGATGTGATACGTCTTCTTTGATTGGGTACAAATAGAGGCCTATTCAACAGAACCTCTTAGCACTGAGACATGAGTGACTTTTTAACCTCCAGGAATTAAGAAAGAGTACAGGATGGTTTCCAAATCTCCTAGCACCTGAGGGAAACCAGTACAGGAGACTAATCAGGACCATTAGCAGTGAGACGGCCCGACCGAATGGTGCAAGGAACAATCACTGCTTTTTACAGTACTTTAGTGAGGGGGCATGAGGTTGTATCAGGCTGGACAGAAATAGAGATCTTGTGTCTGTTTTTGAAGAGCATTGGAGGACGTTTTCAGAGTGAGAGGAGAAAATGAAGCTGTTTGCTCCAAAGGAAAGTTTCTTCAAAGATTTCAGTATAAATGTTTCAGTGCCACCAGTCAA
Organism: Sinocyclocheilus anshuiensis; assembly: GCF_001515605.1. NCBI lineage: Eukaryota > Metazoa > Chordata > Actinopteri > Cypriniformes > Cyprinidae > Sinocyclocheilus > Sinocyclocheilus anshuiensis. The sequence continues at coordinate 1,483,092 of NW_015539898.1, read as the reverse complement.
CTGAGGATCTTTGATTGCAGAGCACCAAATGTAACAAAAAAAAAAAATCAACATAAAATTGTTCCATAAAACGTCTGTGCTAGTTATAGGTCTTTTATTAATCTTCTGATGTGATACAACAGCATCATAATCAGTATGATCTTTTGAAAATTGACATCAAACCTGCTGTATTATATATTGATGTGGCACATTTAAATGTAATAAACACAAATTTAAGAAATAAAGGAGATATTTTTTTAAATAACAATTTAAATTTTTAGTTTTGCACACAAATTCAAATGTTTTTATTTTTATTATTTAAAGAAAAGAATACCTTTATTTTGCACGGATGCAATAAATTGCTCAGAACAAGAGTTTTCAACATTGATAATAATAAGAAATGTTTCTTAAGCAGCAAATCAGCATATTAGAATGATTTCTGAAGGATGATGTGACACTGAAGACTGGAGTAATGATGCTGAAAATTCAGCTTTACCATCTCAGGAATAAATTACATTTTAGAATGTATTAAAATAGAAAACCGTTGTTTTAAATTGTAATATTTCACAATTTTACTGTTTTTACTGTATTTTTGATCAAAAAACGCAGCTTTGATGAGTATACAATGGCATTTTAATGCCATATTTAAAAAAAAAAAAAAAAAAAGCTTTTTGAATGAGAGAATGCCATGAATAACAGATAAACCCGCCTCGTCCTCTGTGTACATGAGATATTCGGTGCGGGTGCACATTGTCATGTTCGTTCACTCTCTTTTTACACTTGTGTGTATTTACTTCATTACCCATGTTGATTTCCCATGGTTCTTCCTGTTCCACCCCATATGCAACAAATCCTGTGTTGTTTATACTGCTTCTGTGTAAGACAAATCTATGCACACTTGCACTTGTCCTAGCAGTCGGGTTAAACGATTCGTGTAAGGACCTTTGTTCTCCCCCTCAAGTAAAAAGGTAATAGGAAAGTGTCCTCTTGGTTTAGCTGTTGAAGAAGCCCCTCATGAATACAAAACATGCCGGTAATGTCGGTTTCCTTGCCCTTCTACACTTTTTCAGGCTAAGAAACACTGGTTTCAGAGTTTAGACTTTTTTTAATTGAACACACACTATGATTCGCTATGATTCAAAAGTTTGGGTTCAGTAAGATATAATATATTAGGGCTGTCAGTCGATTAAATTTTTAATCTTAATTAATTACATGATGTGTCGATAAATTCATCTAATTAATCGCAAAATAAGTTTGACTGAAAATACCCATAAAAGATTATATAAAGCTATTTTTGTGTTAAATGAGAAAGTATCAAGTAGACATTACAAATTGTAGCTTTAGAAATAAGTATTTTATTTGATTCAACATGAAATTTATTACACATAAACATTTAGGCTACAACGGCCTAACATAAACTATGGAACATAAAAGAAGATCATTTGAGAAACATCTCAGTATTTTTTGTTCATACAATAAAAATCATTGGTAACCAAAACAGCTTTGTTACCAAAAGTCTTCAAAATACCTTATTTTATCTTCCACAAAAGAAAGATTTGAAACAACATGAGGGTGAGTAAACGATGACAGAATGTTAATGGTTTTGGGTAAACTATCCCTTTAATGTTTTTATTTTTATTATTATAATTTATGAAATGATGCCCTAAATAAGAAACTAAATCTGCCAGCAGGTGGTGGTAAATGTCTTTATGAGTCATTTATTCATTCGATTCCTTCAAACGGCTGATTCATTCAGAAACTAAATCCCGCTGTTTTGCTCGAAGATGTGCAACAATTCTGCTATGGCTAAAGGTAATATGGCAAAACACGCAAAACACACTCAAACATTGTGTTTAAAATATAACACCATATCAGCTTCTTATTTACTGAACTGTTGTATAAAATCACATTTAAACTCATAATATCGAACAAACTCGGGACAAAATCAGCACTCATGTAATACTGCTCTCCCTGCTCGCGGGATATCGCTTATCGTATGATATAAATATGAGACAAAAACCCATACAGGGGCATTTTTTGCACCAATATCTTGAATTTTAGGGCATAACTGCATTTATGGAGTCGTTGCCCTGCATCATATTTGTCAACAGTCAACTATATGAAATGTAAGATGACAAACAGGTCTGGGGGGAGGGGTCAGTGCGTTAATAGTGTTAAAATATTTTAATCGTGTTATTTTTTCATAACTAATTAATTAAAGCGTTAAACTGACAGCCCTAATATATATAATGCATTAAATGCATGTGAGATAATGCATTAAATTTGTCAAAAGTGACAATGAAGACATTTTTAAAGTTGCCAAAGATTTCAATTTTAAATAAACTTTCTTGAATTTCTTTGGTAATAAATAAATGTCTTAATTGTCACTTTTGACCAATTTAATGCATTCTCTCTAAAAAAAATAAATAAATAATTTTTATGGATGCTCCGATCAGGATTTTTGCAGCCAATACCGAGTACCGATTTCTTGTCATGGTGATCGGCCGATACCGATGCTGATTCTGATGCTTCAAGCCAGAGATGCGCACTCGAGTTAGTGACTCGGGCTCAAGTCGCATTTTTATACACTTCAGACTTGACTCAGACTCTACCTGAAATGACTCCAGACTTGACTCGAAAATTTTAAAAGCAACTCGAGTCTTTTATCCGTAAATACTTGTATAACTGATATTCAAAAGGCGGACCGCATCCTCACCCCGGCATCCATCCGGACCGCGAGCCGTAGCACCATTTTAAGTGAGCACTTGTTAAAATTGTTGTTAGATGGCTAGGATGGAACTTAAACATTGAAATTGCTAGTTATCTTTTCTGCTCAAGATGAGAACGTTTTGATTATTGTCAGTGTCAGCTACATTGATTTTAGATAATGCTAACGATCTCATGAAAGTGTGTATAAATAGTACACCAAATAAAAACGAAAACTCGTGGTATTGATATGCAAAAATGGACTTTGGCGTGTATATGCTACGCGATGGGTAGGATTAGGGTTGTGGGGTAGATGCATATCATATGTACGCGAAAACTGCGTATCATATGCACGGCAACAAATTTCGTATCATATGCACGCGAAAACTGCGTATTATATGCACGCCAAACACATGCGTATCGTGCATGCCAAAGTCCATTTTTGCGTATCAGTACCACAAGTTTTCGTTTTTATTTGGCGTACTATTTATACGCGTTTTTATGAGACCGGGCTCTTATTTCCAAGCGCTAATAGCGCTAATGCCTCCTGAGTGATTCAAATGGCTGATGTGATACGTCTTCTTTGATTGGGTACAAATAGAGGCCTATTCAACAGAACCTCTTAGCACTGAGACATGAGTGACTTTTTAACCTCCAGGAATTAAGAAAGAGTACAGGATGGTTTCCAAATCTCCTAGCACCTGAGGGAAACCAGTACAGGAGACTAATCAGGACCATTAGCAGTGAGACGGCCCGACCGAATGGTGCAAGGAACAATCACTGCTTTTTACAGTACTTTAGTGAGGGGGCATGAGGTTGTATCAGGCTGGACAGAAATAGAGATCTTGTGTCTGTTTTTGAAGAGCATTGGAGGACGTTTTCAGAGTGAGAGGAGAAAATGAAGCTGTTTGCTCCAAAGGAAAGTTTCTTCAAAGATTTCAGTATAAATGTTTCAGTGCCACCAGTCAACTGAGGATCTTTGATTGCAGAGCACCAAATGTAACAAAAAAAAAAAATCAACATAAAATTGTTCCATAAAACGTCTGTGCTAGTTATAGGTCTTTTATTAATCTTCTGATGTGATACAACAGCATCATAATCAGTATGATCTTTTGAAAATTGACATCAAACCTGCTGTATTATATATTGATGTGGCACATTTAAATGTAATAAACACAAATTTAAGAAATAAAGGAGATATTTTTTTAAATAACAATTTAAATTTTTAGTTTTGCACACAAATTCAAATGTTTTTATTTTTATTATTTAAAGAAAAGAATACCTTTATTTTGCACGGATGCAATAAATTGCTCAGAACAAGAGTTTTCAACATTGATAATAATAAGAAATGTTTCTTAAGCAGCAAATCAGCATATTAGAATGATTTCTGAAGGATGATGTGACACTGAAGACTGGAGTAATGATGCTGAAAATTCAGCTTTACCATCTCAGGAATAAATTACATTTTAGAATGTATTAAAATAGAAAACCGTTGTTTTAAATTGTAATATTTCACAATTTTACTGTTTTTACTGTATTTTTGATCAAATAAATGCAGCCCTGGTGAGCATGAGAGACTTTTTTCCCCAAAGACATTATAAAAAAAAAAAATCTGAATGATACTGTAGCGCACAAGTCATATGGACCATTTTCATGGTACTTTTATAACACTTTTGTATTATAAAAAAATATTATAAAAATGATATGTTTGTAAATCATCTCTTTTTGTGTTTCACATAAGTAAGAAAATCATACAGGTTTGGAACAATATGAGGCTGGATGATGACAGAATTGTTCCTTTAATTAAAAATCATTTTAAAAAGCTCATTCTTTTAAATAATTCCTCATTTAAAATAATTAATAATTATTAATTAAAAAATAATTAAATAAATGTAGAATAAAATCCAAATTAGTTATAATATTTATGAAACAAATTTTTAGTTTAAAAACATTCACAAAAATAAGGTTTTGTCAGATATCTTCTGGGGACATTTTAAGGCTATGCTCACATATGCATTCTTATTAACAAAAAAGCACAGAACTAAAGGACCCTCAGTTTTCGACACACACCTCCACTGTGGGAAAGGTGTCGGGTTATTGACCCCTGAGGTAATCACAGTGTGAACACTTGGGACTAAAGTGTCTGCACCCTTCATTATCACCCACAGTTCACAGATACACACAGGTACAATAACACCTGAAGCCTCAGGGCTTTACTGCACCACAGGAACGCAGGCCTATTATTTCTGTTGCACAAGGTGCCTCCGAGTCCGCATGAGCTCGTCATGTCATCCCACTGAAACGCTCAACTAATATTTCTGCAGCCATATTAGAGGTCGAGCCCTCGAGGGAAGATTCGATGTCAATACAGCAAACCGGATAAAAGACAATAGCATGGTGGAAACAAGTTCACAGGCTCACTCAGACTCCACATCCAGTCTTGACATCTGAAATGCCTTTTATTTCCACATAAAGAACGGGGTGAAGGCTTCTGAGACAGTTGTGTGTAGACCTGCCTCCTCCAGAAGCCCCTCTCTGCCCCGCGCTGAAAAGATAAGTTGTTGAAGTTGTCAGAGTTTGCCTGGAGGGAGACAAAGTAAGGCTGCTTTCATTTACAGACATCTTCCATTTGACCTCTGCCAAGTCGTCTTTGAAAACTGTTTTATTGCAGGTCGGCGCGAGAGAGGAGGGAGGGGTGAGTGGTTCGGCCGTGCTGAAAAGGACAGATTCCCCTTCATTCTCCGGTTCTGTCCATTCAACCTCTTCAGCCCGAGCCCAATCTCACCGGCAGGCTGCATTGTGACCGTAATGTGAATTTTGTGGTGAACATGGATTAAACAGGAGGCTGATAAAGAATGTGGCCCACGGGAAGTGAGCGACAGAAGTGCAGCAATGCGAAGCCTGGAATGAGCTTTTTCAATCTTTTTTGACAATAGCGGAATGACTTCTCATTATGCGAAGGTTTTCAAATAACTTTGTGACGCAAGAGACAAAGATGTCTGTAAACTGACTGCTGCGACCATCCTATAGATTCTGCTGACCAAGTAGAAAGTGGTTCTATTCAAAAAGTTTGCAGAACTATGGGAAATTTGCTTCATAAACTTGTGTGTTGAGTTTAAGTATATATATATATATATATATATATATACTGTATATATACTGTATATGTGTGTGTGTGTGTGTATTTTAAAATATACATATATGTTTATATATAAAACAGTAATATTGTGAAAATATTTTTACAGTTTGTAACGTGGGGTTTGGGTCTTGTTTCTTGTTCATTGTTTTTATGTCTTTTATTTTGTAGTTTGGCCACAGTTTGTGTTTGTGTTTCTGTTCATGCCAAGCCAAAGCCTGCTCACCTCATGCCTGGGAGGATGTTTGCAATCCTGGCAAAGAGTTGCATTGTGTGATGATAGATTTTTTCACAAGATCAATCAGTTATTTTTAAAATCTAATTACAAGTTGATTAACAACTGTATTTACAACACATAAATGTAATAAGTATAATGATTCTATTTAATATAGCCAGTATTGAGTTGAAAATGTATAGTTTAGTGTATTTAACAGCAGAAGACTTCCAGCTCTAACTATGTAACCCATGCCTGAGTTACAGTTGGCTCTAGCTCCACCACAACAACAAAGTTACTACTTTGAAAAAAGCTTTACATATTACTTATTGTTACTTAAATGATTGACTTATTGTATCACAGCTTGGTGGATCGTTTACTAGTGGAGTGTTCTCTGGTGTACATATGAAAACTCTAAACACCACAAAAAAAAAGTACTCCTCAAGTAAACAAATTCTAAAAATTACTATTAAAATTCTTACAAATGTTTTTTTTTTTTTCAAAATACATTTTTACTTTTATTCAGCAATTGGATGCATTAAATTGGTTAAAAGTGACATTAAAGACATTTTACATTGTTACAAAAACACATTTGAAATAAATGCTGATCTTTTGAACCTCTTATTTCATCAAATAATCCTGCAAGAAATGTATTATGGCTTATACAAAAATATTAAGCAGTGCACACTGAGCAAAATTAAGCATATTAAGCAATAATAAAGCTGTTTTCATCATGATGATAAGAAATGTTTCTTGAGTAGAAAATCAGCATATTAGAATGATTTCTGAAGAATCATGTGAAACTGAAGACTAGAGTAACGGCTGCTGAAAATTCAGCTTTGCATCATAAGAATAAATTACATTCCACAATATATTAAAAAAGAAAACGGTTCTTTTAAATTGTAATATTTCACAATTTTACTGTTTTTACTGTATTTTTGATCAAATAAATGCAGCCCTGGTGAGCATGAGAGACTTTTTTCCCCAAAGACATTATAAAAAAAAAAAATCTGAATGATACTGTAGCGCACAAGTCATATGGACCATTTTCATGGTACTTTTATAACACTTTTGTATTATAAAAAAATATTATAAAAATGATATGTTTGTAAATCATCTCTTTTTGTGTTTCACATAAGTAAGAAAATCATACAGGTTTGGAACAATATGAGGGTGAGTAAATGATGACGGAATTATTCCCTTAAGTAAAAAAAAAAATTTAAAAATCTAATTCTTTTAAATAATTCCTAATTTAAAATAATTATTAATTAATTTTTAAATTTAGAATATTGTAAAGTAAATGTAGAATAAATAACAAATTATTTACAGTATTTATGAACTAATATTTAGTTAAAAAAACATCCACAAAATCAAGGTTTTGCTAGATATCATGGGGACATTTTTCAGCTACACTCACATACACATCCTATTAACACAAAAGCACAGAACTAAAGGGCCCACAGTTTCCTACACACACCTCCGCTGTGGGAAAGGTGTCGGGTTATTGACCCCTGAGGTAATCACAGTGTGAACACTTGGGACTAAAGTGTCTGCACCCTTCATTATCACCCACAGTTCACAGATACACACAGGTACAATAACACCTGAAGCCTCAGGGCTTTACTGCACCACAGGAACGCAGGCCTATTATTTCTGTTGCACAAGGTGCCTCCGAGTCCGCATGAGCTCGTCATGTCATCCCACTGAAACGCTCAACTAATATTTCTGCAGCCATATTAGAGGTCGAGCCCTCGAGGGAAGATTCGATGTCAATACAGCAAACCGGATAAAAGACAATAGCATGGTGGAAACAAGTTCACATCAGACTCCAGACTCCACATCCAGTCTTGACATCTGAAATGCCTTTTATTTCCACATAAAGGACGGGGTTCTGAGACACATCCAGTCTTGACATCTGAAATGCCTTTTATTTCCACATAAAGGACGGGGTGAAGGCTTCTGAGACAGTTGTGTGTAGACCTGCCTCCTCCAGAAGCCCCTCTCTGCCCCGCGCTGAAAAGATAAGTTGTTGAAGTTGTCAGAGTTTGCCTGGAGGGAGACAAAGTAAGGCTGCTTTCATTTACAGACATCTTCCATTTGACCTCTGCCAAGTCGTCTTTGAAAACTGTTTTATTGCAGGTCGGCGCGAGAGAGGAGGGAGGGGTGAGTGGTTCGGCCGTGCTGAAAAGGACAGATTCCCCTTCATTCTCCGGTTCTGTCCATTCAACCTCTTCAGCCCGAGCCCAATCTCACCGGCAGGCTGCATTGTGACCGTAATGTGAATTTTGTGGTGAACATGGATTAAACAGGAGGCTGATAAAGAATGTGGCCCACGGGAAGTGAGCGACAGAAGTGCAGCAATGCGAAGCCTGGAATGAGCTTTTTCAATCTTTTTTGACAATAGCGGAATGACTTCTCATTATGCGAAGGTTTTCAAATAACTTTGTGACGCAAGAGACAAAGATGTCTGTAAACTGACTGCTGCGACCATCCTATAGATTCTGCTGACCAAGTAGAAAGTGGTTCTATTCAAAAAGTTTGCAGAACTATGGGAAATTTGCTTCATAAACTTGTGTGTTGAGTTTAAGTATATATATATATATATATATATATATACTGTATATATACTGTATATGTGTGTGTGTGTGTGTATTTTAAAATATACATATATGTTTATATATAAAACAGTAATATTGTGAAAATATTTTTACAGTTTGTAACGTGGGGTTTGGGTCTTGTTTCTTGTTCATTGTTTTTATGTCTTTTATTTTGTAGTTTGGCCACAGTTTGTGTTTGTGTTTCTGTTCATGCCAAGCTTGGCACTTAAAAGTTTTTGCATCTGAACTCTTCACATATATATATATATATATGTATATATACTGTATATGTGTGTGTGTGTGTGTGTGTGTGTGTGTGTGTGTGTGTGTGTGTGAGTGTGTGTGTGTGAGTGTGTGAGTGTGTGTGTATGCACTACCATTCAAAAGTCTGGGGTCAGTAAGTTTTTTTTTAATTAATTAAGAGCAAATTAAATTGATCAAAATACAATAAAGACTTTAACATTGTTACAAAAACATTTCATTTCATATTTCAAATTAAATATGTTCTTTTGAACTTTATTTTCATCAAAGAATCCTGGAAAAATTATTGGTTTCCATAAAAATATTAAGCAGTACAACAGTTTTTTTATTGCTGATAATAATAAGAAATGTTTCTTGAGCAGAATCTGAATATTGAATTCAAATCTGAATATTAGAATGATTCTTGAAGGACCATGTGACACTGAAAAATAATGGCTGCTAAAATTACATTTTAAATGTATTCAAATAGAAAACAGTTATCTTATTGGTAATAATATTTCATATATTCTTTTTAATTCAGAAAACTGTGCATTTTTTTGTGGCATGTTAGATTGCTCCACTTTGTTTGCCATCTGTGTGTTTTAACATTACCTTGTGTTCATGTTGTAGGAAAGATACATACCACAAAATCCATCCTGATTTCTCCCAGAGGTTTTCCCAAGCATTCCTCATGGGTTCAACACTCTCTATATCAAGCAGTTTGAGTGTTGTAGTGGCACAATTTTGCTATCACATTAACTGAGGGAGACACACACGTTCATTTCCAATAGATGGATGTCGTTAAGTTATGTCACTGCATGTCTTACATCAAAGAGAGCAGAAACTAATTCCTGTCTTTCTTTCTGAGCTACTCTGAGAAAGTAGACGAGTTGCATGCTGATATTGTCTGAAAATCTTGTACAGGTACTTTTTCAACCTTTAAGCATTGGTATGCCTTTTATCTAAAACTCTGTGTCATGTATTAACACGCAAAAAATGTACTCCCTAATACAAGAATGTGTTTCTGCTTACAGGCTGAGCTGAAGGGACTTGAGTGTGTGTGTGTGTGTGTGTGTGTGTGGTGTGCAAATGGTCCTGGATAAATGAAACCTGAGGCTCTCTAACTGTAATTGCTTTGCGTTGCTTATGCATTTCAATGCGAAAGCCTGTTTGAAAGAAGCAGCAGAACTGGATGTAATGATTCCAGTGTCACACAAAACTGATTTTCAAGGCTCTTAGAGTTACTATCAGAGAGATGATTTTCACTGATGCAGTCCTTCAAGGGAAAACACTGAAGTTAAAAACCTTGCATATCTTGCACAATGCTCTCATGTTCTGACCTTTAATATGTAAACAAATAAAATATTTTGGCCATGGGAAATTTCCACTGCTCTCATTTATAGACCTACTATGAGTGTTTTAAGTGTCCTGTATCATAGATAGATCGATAGCTGGTTGAATAGTACATTACAATATATGTTACAATAAATAGTTGAGAGAGAGAGAGAGAGAGAGAGAGAGAGAGAGAGAGAGACTGATGGCTAGTTGTTAAATACTTGATGCCAGTGAATAGGCTCTGGAAGTCTGGGTTGTTTTATTTTTGAAAGTTTTTTTGTATAGACTCACACGTTAATGTCTTGGCTATAAAAATCTATTGTACTAGTATTACTATCCTTGTGGGGACATTTGGTCCCCATAACGTGATAAATACCAGGCATACACACACACACACACACACACACAATGATAACTTGCCCCAAGCCTATTATTATATAAAAAATATGTCCCTGTCTTCAGAACATAATTCAGCCTTTAGTTAACTCTTGTTTAAATGTATGCTAGGGTAGTTTTATTGTGTTATTCAACAGCAAATATGCAAAATATAGGATTTTTTTTTCTCATTTAAGGGGGTTATGAAAATGCATAAATATTGCGTTCCACATAGTACCACCTAATGAAACATGAATGTAATTCATGTTTCACAGAGTTCCCCAGTGGACCGCTTGACAGTTCACTATAGTGGGTTGAAGATAATCACGGCAGCTCGCGCTGAAGGGGCGGTGCTCCAAGGTAAAGTCCCCACCCCATGGGCGTGTCGTACTCAAATGAGCGACAATGCATCCACCTGCCAAGCTGTTTAGGCAGCATTTGAAGCGAGCGAATGAGTGCGGGCTGAAGTGCGCTTGTGTTTGGAGATATGCAGACGGGCAGTCACGGCGCTGAAACTGTTCACGGAGTTGGCAGGTGGCTTTTACGCTTCTCTAACGCGTCTTAGCTTGATATCCAACGGGATTTTAAAACAATTGTACCAAATGAACACTATAATAGAGAAGAAGCACACCGCGCTCAGGTGTTCAGAGAGATAAGGACTGGACCTCACTATACCTGCAGGACCTGGGACATACGAACATAAACCAGAACTAAGACATTTCCTGGATTCACTCTTTGAATTGAGCTCAAAGTTCCTTCTGGACAGTTTGGAGCAAAGCAGGTAAACATTGGATTGCATTATTATTATTATTATTATTATTATTATTATTATGAGCTACATTTAAACGTCCAGATTTGATTTCTAAATGCAATGCAACTTTTTATTTACTCAGTTGGCTTTGCAGTGAATCCAGGTTCCTGTCATATCTGTAATAATTATTTCCCGATATAACTCAGTGTTGGCAGAAATATTTTTTCCTCCATTACGCAAAATGTAATTTCTTGAATTTATTGATGTAATTGTTGTTTGCTGTATATGGGTAGTTAGTCAACATCAAGAATTTAGGTTAAAATGTGCATATATGATGTCAAGGGTCTTTTAACTGATCACCATTTTATCACCTACACAAGTTAATTATAAATGGTTCTATATAATGACAAATTGATTTTCAAAAGTACAGTATTCCACATAGTACTTCAATGTAACGTGGTCCTAAACACTGCATGTATAGAATAAGCACAGAGGTAGTCACACCACAGAAACTGCTTGACGTTTCATGTTAATGTTGGTTAGATTAAGAATAACACATTCTCTGAACTTGCATTACCCACAACAGCTAATAATATCCCTGTATGCAGACTTAATAACCTTATAATTCTTTGCATTGTCACTTATGTCTACTCTCCACTGCGAGACTACGCTGCTTTACTTTGCATATCTCCTTTCTTGCTGCTTTTCTAACACAAGTTAACCATACACTGAGCTATCCGGGAGCTCCTGTATATATAACAGCACAATAGGCAGTTAAGGCAGAGTGAGAGAAGTTTATTTTCATTGCTCTGCTGGGTAGCAGGAAAAAGAAACAAAATACATTGTCTCCAGGGGCCAGAGTACATGTCTTCACAAAATAAACACCGCAACAATTTCACAAAATAGCAATAAACAAACACTATAAATGCAGATATGGACTGTACATATTGATACTCTAGTGCCAAATAGGGTAAAACATGTCGAAAGCAAGAATTGCATAAAAATAAGTGAGACCAATTGACCTGTTGATCAGTCATTAGACTTGATTATGAATGTTAACAACTTGCATTTCCAGGAAGGCTGAATTTACAAGCCAAGTTCGATTTGTTGAATTATGAGTTGCTGAAGAGCCCATTCTATTCATTGTGTTTTATTCATTTCTTTAATTAAATTAATCATATTGGAATTTATTAAACCACAGTTTAATAATATGTGTTAATGCGGTAGCTGAGGAATTATTTTATTGCAAAAGTTGACATGACAGAGTGCCTCTTAATTGGGAGTTAAGTTTAAAACATTAATAAATCAAAAGTGTAACTGAAAGAATGAAATTTGAATGCAACAGCCTGAATGTTTCTTGCTATCCCACAATTTTTCACATAATATTTTGCCTGTTCTTTTAAAAAAAATGCCCTAAAAGCCATACATTTTGGCGTGTATGTATGATCTATTCTTTCACTGTATTTGAGACTGTATCCATAATTGCTTGCCTCCAACTGTCTGTGTGCAGTTGTTCATATAATTGTTTTTTAATTTCACTGGCTTGTGTGAGGTAAAGAGGCAGAGATTTTAGATAAACAGCCGGACAGTTAACAAATTGCCTGCAAATAGCTGAGGTTGGAACAGCTGCTTCCACTCATAAACGCTCTGCGGCCAGGCAGCGCTTTTTTGGACTGATCGTCTTCCGCTAGTACTACTTTTCAGTTTTTTGAGATGTTTGTTCTTTCATAAAAAAGGGTATTACGCATGCAGTTGTGATCAATGTCAATGCCATGTGGCTTTGGGAACGGTATCATTGATTTAGATATATCCACACCGATTTACGTTTTTAAGATTAAGTGTCACGCCACCACTGAGCAGCATGAGTGCAGCCCCTCTATGGGTGGCAGCCTTGTTCCTGTCCATCTGAAAGAGATGGACTATGTGGCAGCAGTGGGGTTTGTCAACATACTCCCGTGGGGAATATCCTTTTGCTGTATGTTTCAAACAAATGTAACCAAACCCTTATTTTTTGGTGAAATGTTTACTGTGGAGGGCCTCTTAGCTTCTCTTATTAAAGCAGGCAGCCCAGAGGTAAAACATGTGGAACTTTAAATATCTGGAATACATATTGGCGAACAATATATGCCATTGAGTGAATAAGAGAATGCATTCAACATGTATTTTCCTTTTTCTTTGAATATTTTAATTTGATAAGCTGCTGTGATCAATAATAAATTTTATAGCTGAAGGTGAGCAGCAGTTTTGTGAATAAGTTGCAAACCGTAATGAATCTAATTTACATAAGAAGGAAGCATGTTTATTAGTGGTCGACCGATATTGTTTTTTTGACAGCCGATGCCGATATCTTGGAAAGCAGGGTGGCCGATATAAAGCCAATATAATTTTATTTATTTTAATTAATATTTAAGAAATTTCAAATCATTTGAAAATTAAAAAAAAAAAAAAAGTTAAATAAACATACTTATACTTTAGATGACAAAGTATTTTTCACAAATAAATAAATATTTAATAAAATTATAATTAAAAAGGAAGTAAACACTGTAACCAACAGGGCACTCAGTATTCTGGGAAGTTTGTGTGCATTAATCATATTTTTTCAAATAAAGCCAAGGTAACACTCATTTTACATACAGCACACAATGAAAATGACATGAATATGACAGCGGGCAAAATTTAAAGCATAATTTAAAATCACAAGTTTAAAGTGTGTCGATCACGCTTCTCCAGTGAAGCTGAGCTCTCCTCCTGTCAGCATTCAATTCTCACGGATCGACCGTCACGCAGAGAACACACGATCATGCTGGATACAAATGCACACTTCACAAGATCTCACAACTGGATCCGACTAAGTTTGCAAGGTTTTTGAAATTAGATGTTTATTAGACATTCAAAGATTTGTTTAAATGATATAAATGCGTATTTGCTGAATGCTGACGGCAAACAAGAAAGTATTATAATGTTTGCCTTTCTATTACTAATAATATAAAAGCAATAGGTATAAGAATTTTTGTATACATTAATTCCTTTGTTTAACCATTCTGTCTGATTATTAGACAGACTTCTAGCTGTATTTAGACAGAACTGTTAACGACGACGGCAAACAAGAGGGAGAATGTGAGCACTGTGTGCTCAGGCGCTGCCGTTCTCAGCGCCGTCAAAAAAGTCCCGCCTCGAACGCATCGGCAAAACTGGAAAACTTATCGACCGATGCTGATATTTAAAAAATGCCAAATATCGGCCGATATATCGGTCGACCACTAATGTTTATGCTTTGAAGAATGACACTGACTTAAGTGTTTGCTGAAATATGGCATGCAAGTGTGCCAAATGTCAAATTCGCTCCGTAGTCGGTAACCCAAAGAAATATACTTTTTATTTAAGTATTTGCATCCTTTAACTTTGGAAAGCAGTAAGTGACATCAATATCATTTACAATAATGTGCTTTTTCTTCCCAGTGACCTCTTCAAGTGTGTCTTTCTGAATTCAACGGATGCACCATGCTGTTGGGCAGTCTATGGTCAGTCCAGGTTCTCCTGGCTCTATCTGTTCCAACATTGGGTTCGGACGGTGAACCTCAGAACGCCCCTCGGGTCTTCTTGTCCTTCAAAGGTAAGAGAGTATTTCTGATTGGCTTCAGCTCCATTTGTGTGGCCTGTGGCTTTGAAGAACTGTGTGAATGTTCTGGAATATACTTTTCTCATGTGCTACCTTCTGGTTTTCATGACTGAATTTGTTGAGTTGAAAAAATGTTCTAGGTTCGGGAGGAAATTCACTGCGTAGACGGATTCTCCAGTCTAATCGCACACCGAATTAGTAAAAACCGTCTGTGCGTTTCTAATGGCTTTCCTGTCAGACGTCTCAGATTTTTCTCAGCCAGCTGCGTCCACTTTCATTCTGTGTCAGAGTAATTAAAAACACAAACAAGAGTTGAAGAAACAGTCATTTCGAAACTTCAACACAGGTCAGAGAAATTTACAGAAAACCAAACATGCCGTTTCAATTATTTCGGTAGTATGTTTTTAAGTACATTTCTGAAATAATCGATAGCAGATGCAAAACAGGAGATGTTAGATGTTAGTGATGAAATGATGGCAGATGAGTCTACTGTTTTCGCACAGGGTCTGAACTCTGATTACAACAGATTAACGCTTATTCCTACAAATAAAGCTCCTTAAAAGATTTTTACAGTCTGATGCAGTAAAATAACCTTTTTATGTCAAAATCAGTTCCATTCTGATCTGAAGAAAAATAATGTACACTCTTAAAAATAAAGGTTCTTTATTGGAATCGGTGGTTACATGAGGAAGAAGCTTTCCATTCGACAAAAGGTTCTTTAAAATGAAAAAAAAAAAGATTATTGAAAAATGTATTCTTTTAAGAACTGTTCACTGAAAGGTTCTTTGGAGAACCTAAAATGGTTCTTCTGTGGCACTGATGCAGTAAACCTTCAAATCCTTCAACTTCTTCAACTTTTTAACTAAGAGATCAAGTGAGTGAACTCAGTATTCTTATACAGTGAAAAATGGTTCTTAGTGAACCTAATGTGCTGCCAAAACCATTCAAGAAGCTTTATTTTTAAGAGTTCAATTGGCTAGGATGTGTCTGGGATTTTAAGAAGCATCATGTAGAGTTAAATTATCAAGATCTGCTACGCACATTAATATGCCCCAGGTCTAGGTCCATCCTGCGATCAGCCGTTTGAGAACAAGGACCGAGCAATTTCCCTGTTTGCCAAAGGCTCAGTGTCCCAGACCAGAATGCACTGGTGGACTTAATTACAAAAGCTGGCCTGCACAGTTCATTATTCAAGGCTTTTTTCTGCTTTAATCAAGATGGATTTAACACTCCACTGAGCGTGTTTGTAGATCCAGTCGTTTTTGAATGATTTCAAATAATGCTCTCTTAGGAATTGCTTTTCTTCATGAAACGGTGCTATGCTAGAACCCATCCCTTTACACAACCCACAGTCTTTGATTAGCTCCATGATGTCTAAATTGTTCTTATAATATATTGCTATCAGCAGGATCTAATGTGGTTATGGTTGAAAAGGTCATGGATTTGCCATTTTGTTTGTTCTCTTAGGAAAAAGCTGAGTTGTTGCTTGCTTGCTTGCTCTGTCAAGCAGGGCGCAGCAGTATTTAGATTCTGCAGTCGCAGAGCTCTCGAGCCAAACTCACATTTAGCGCTTTTAATTGGTTTTGGAGAGCGACTGTAAACCTCATCATAAGACAGCACCTGCCGTCCACCCCAAACTGCAGGCCTACTGTTTTCACTCCACAGCGCCTCACAGCACGCACAGGAATTTGCTAATTATTGTCAAACCCACGCCCATTTTAAGATTTTAAACCTCCCTTCTCATCTGAGTTTGGTGCATTATATGATCATTGAAGCGTTTCTCTAAAACTTTCCTTGAATAGTTCTCAAAGCTTTGAAGATCTAAAACCCAGCCCGTCTGTGTTTAAGTTAGCTGTGTCAAGACGTCAACCACTATTAGATACGTTATCAGTTTTTCCATTTTACAGTGCTTTTATTATCAGGAACTCCGTGACAGAAGTATACCAAGCCAAACTGAGCACGTTTGAGGCTCATAAAGCTAGAACGTCTGACTGTCTATAATATCTTAAATCGATTTGCTCTGTCAACCCACTTTAGGGGTCAGGAGATGCGACCCCCACTCACACGATTGCAGCTCACTTTTCTAGTAAAGCAGTTCCATCTCACTTGGAGAGTAAATCAAAAACATCTTAATTGTTCTTTAAGCTTTGCAACTTCCTTCCCCCTTCTGTTGAAATTCATCAAGGTCGTTTCCCATGATGCCAGCAGTGAGGGCTTTTAAACCAATGGCAGATGTTGTACCTTTTCCATATCAGTTTTAGAAGAAACCCAATCTTGTTTGGTCTGGTGTAGAAATGGATTGTCTTCGCAAATGGAATGACACTGATTCAGTGATGATCAATCAAACTGTTGACTGCACCCAGACGCCGTTTTCAGTCATAGTTTAGTTCATTTTTGAGCCATCGGGGGGTTATCGACCACAATCACAGCTCATTTAATGTAAATCAATGCTGTTTGAATGTATGATTTAATTCCACGTCTCGTCCCCACCTTTGAAAGGTGACCCAGCATGCACAATTGATTTAGAGCCGTATGAGTCTGTGTCGCCAGCCTCCCTCCAGAGGGGTTCTGACCCCTTCAACTACACACACACACACACGCATACAGACACACACACCGGTGGGTGTTTAGACTAGTGTTGGCTTAATTGGTCCTGCTCATGCTGATCTGATGTCAGGATCGCTGCTTTGCTAAAATTGTCCAGGACTGATTAGAGTAAGTTAACGCAGCTCTGGATAAATGTAAAAGGATGATGTACCTGAAACGTTGAAGTTCCTGTGCTTGGAGGAGAATTCATAGGTAGCATCTTTGAGCTTGTGCTGTTGTGATGCAATACTGGAGCTCAAAGTTGACTTCAAAGCTTTTTATTGTATTTCTTTTATTTTATTGTGACCCTCCTTGGGACTGATTTGCAGCAATTCTGGGCTAAAAATGAATGAGATCAGTGTAGATTTCCTCAGAATTAAGTTTTTGCTTATTTAATTATTTAGTTTTTTATTTAATTATAAAGGATAGCAGATAGCAATTATACAGAGTTTTATTTTATAGTTTTTAGTTATAGTTTTATGCCATGAACCATCATACTGATTACATTTAAAACAGAGGAAAATTGAGGAAAATTTGGTGTTGAGTCTCTGCCAGTTTAAGGTGGAGCTACCTATTTACAGATATAGGGGAGGAATTTGGTAATTGTTTTTGCATCCTGTTTTGTTCCAATAGATTACATTTTTACCCTGATCTAAGAGCATTTACCTTTAATCCAATTGCTTGTCTTCGTGAAAAGGCAGCAACTGTTGTCAGATCAGCAAAAGAAGGTATAAGTTAGATGTCTTTGCTTTGAAAACCCACTGGTATGTGTTTATCTGTGTCTGTTTTATTCAAATAGATGCCATTTTTACACTGACACCAGAACAGTTTACCTTTAATCCAATTGGTTGGTTTTATGACAAAGGCAGCAATACTGTTTGTCAGATCAGCAAAAGAAGGTATATTTTAGATTGCATTGCTTTAAAAACCAACTGGCTTATGTTTGTTTGCACTTGATATCAGAACTTATTCATGTATGATTTGGTCCTTGAATTTTGATTTTAACAAGTTTCACCAGTTCATATAAAGAAGAAGCATGGATCATTATCATGTCTATGAGTGGCACAGTTTACTATATTAATCATATACCCATACATTAACATGCTAGTGGACACATTTAGAAGTTAGAGGTTTTAGAAGTAACAGTTTTTAAGTGACCCATTTTTCATTTATCAGAATCAAATGTTGGAAACTGGATAAAACCAGGGAGCCCCATACCAGTCTCAGCTTATTTTTTACTTATGTGGTTAACCTCTATATGCCAAACATGTGGCATTCATAGTAGCCTGCAAATATCATTTTTAATTTAGTAAAATAACTACTGTTGGTTTTAAGGGGTCGGTTTTGGCCAGAGTGGTGGTGAGCATTACACGTTTCATTGACTATTACACCCAATACAGCAATAACAAATACAGCCATAATACACTATAATTAATGTGCTAAGGCCATTACACATGTGTCTGCCAGACAAAGAAATATCACTTATTTGATGAGAACAAAACCGCAAATGGACAGGTTATGGGCAAGTGGGAATGGTAATGTGTTGTCTAGGTACACAAAATAATTTTTAGGTCTTTTTCCAGCTAATGCACATGCACGTTCTAGAGTATTTTTCTATGTTCTAGGCTATGCTTTTGGCTCTTTTAATTCAAAGATGGTACTTCATTTCTGCAGCTGCCTTACTGAGCATTCATTTTGATTTGAGTGGACCGTGATCTCCCTCTTATGTCTCTGATTTCATCCAGTCTCTATAAAGAGTTCTGTGCTGTCATGTAAAATCAGGTAATTTGAAATGAAGTCAGTCGAGAGTGATTTGTTCTCCAGGCCTTTAAGTATCCGCTTTTATAGAAGGAACACTGGACGTATTGTGTTAGAGAGGGTAATGATCATTCAAACCTGGCATTGCGACCACATGAGGATCTCAAGAGGAGATCTGATAAAGATGAATAGACAGATGGATGATAAGGGGAAAAGAGCCATTTGGAAGAGTCCCTCTTTCTCATTCTCTAGCTCTTTTCTCTTTCTTTCCATCTAAGCCATTTCCTTGGAGGCTGTTCGGATTTCAGGAAAACACTCTCTTGCGACACTGGAGGCTCCAATTCACTTTGAGGGCCTTTGGCATTCGAGACTGTGAGACCGTTAACCCTGTGAGGGTGTTCCTGCCCTCCATGCTCGAAATGGGTTAGGTCATAGGCCTGTATTAAAATAGCTGCTCTGGGTAAAGCTACTGTAAGTTGTGTGGACTTACTGGCCCCTAAACAGGAAAAGTCCTTCCAATCGCACAAAGGGCTTGAGCCTGTTGACACAAAGAACACTTCTAGTTTATCTAATCAATGATTTTTGTCGGCTGACTGATTGTGCTTCAAAACTGGCTGGGTGATATAAAAGTAAGCAAGGTTTTGTCGCTATGTTGTTAATGCACTTAATTATAAGCACAGTAAGTTTCCTAAGTTACCCTTGCCTTGCAATTTGAGCATATTAATGCATTAAGATGTTTTAATGACATTTTTGTGAAAACAAGATCAGATTCTGCTGACTTGGACAGAACCGCTCTATAACAGGGGAATATGACTAACAATTTTGGTCGTTTGACACCATTTACCCACATTCAACCTCCTTATCAGTGTATCTGACTGCTCATGCCGGCATGGTTCAGTAATCTGGAGTGATATGATGATGTCTTTTGTGCACAGCATTCCCACAAACCTCTGCTCTAATCCGTGCAGCTGCATCGTAATGCAGCCCGTTTGCATCTCATCAGGACACAGGCAGCAGCTGGACCTAAAAAAAACCCCTCACAAACCGGAGCATGCTCTGCGAGTGCTCAGACTGAAGTCAGCGGATTATCACACCCTTTCACACCAGTTTCAGGTCAGCCGGTTCAGCATGAGTGTGTGGATAGAGGGAAAAGCTTCTGAGTGCTGTGATATAATGAGTCTCTCAGCTAAAGGCATGAGATCTCTAATTATATATATTTTAGAATGACAATTAAGCACCTTACCCCCATTATCAATACTGTAATGCAAAATAAATGATTTAATCATTTAAATTGTGAAGTATCATTGTAATATTTGTAATATTACTGTCTTCATGCTGATTTTATTACAAGAAAAATACTGGTTTAAATAAATTCTTTATTTTTATATAAAGAGTAAAGCCTTTTTTATTATATTACATTGTTTTTCATTATATTATACTATATGAATTTTGTAATATTTTAAGAAAAAATACTAACTTAATTTTACTCCTATTTTAATTCATTCTATAGTAATGAGAATGTAATGAGAATTATTGTGGCAATGCAAAATTCTTAAGGGTCATAATAATTTTCATTATGGTAAATATATTTTCTTGTTTCATTTTTTTTTTTTCTTTGTGAGACTTTTTTATTTTTTACAGTGTACTTGTTTTTTAAATTAATTTATCTAAAGGGATAGTCCTATAGTTCATATGAGTTTAGAATGACATGGGGTGAATAAATGAAAATAGAATTTACATTTTTGGGTGGAATATTCATTAATGATTTAGGTACGAGTGACTTTAAACCAAACAGCCCGTGAAAGCATCGTCATTCCAACTCCAACATCTTAGAAACAAAATCTGGCCACGATCTGGTTCCATTCCATTTAAAAATTGTAACCGAGAGTAATCCAAAGCAGGGGAGGGAAACGCAGCTTGGTTAAAGTGGACAAAGAAGGTCAGTGAACTCTTAGAAAGATTTCCTGTTTATTGGCACTGGATGCTTCTAGTCATGTCATGCAGTCAGATGTGGCCAACGCTGATTAAAATGTACATCTGCATATCAGAAGTCACATGGGTGGTCCTCATTTCTCATTTTAGGTCATGGATTGTGTGAGTGTCTGTTTGTGTGTTCCACAGCATTTACTGCTGGTCTGTCCTCAGATGCTGGAGATTGATGTTTATGTGTGCACCTGGTGAGGATGAAGTGTCTCTAGTAGTTACTCACACACAGACATATGAACTCCATATGGATTCTCACTTAATGAAGTGTTTATTCATTTGAGGGGTCAAAATCTTTAGGTGACTGTTCACTATCAAACACGGCTCTTCGTAATACTTGATTTTGATTGGTCAGTCGTAGCTTTCTGAGGTAAAAAAATGTGTATATTGTCCCAGGGCACTGATTTCCTATACAGCTGTGCTAGTTTAAATATTCTGTTTTGTTCTCACATTATAAAATACTTTAAACTCAAACCAAGTGTTCATATTGGGTTAGTATTTGATATTTCAATCAGTTTTGTTTATTTGGTTAGTAGCCATGAAATAAGAGGGATTATTACAGTCAACTGGTCATTATCACAAAATAAACCCCTTCAGCGGGTAAAAATCTTGTTTATTTGCCGATAATGACCATCTAACTCTACATTAGCCCGTATTTTTCTCTTGCATTCTGTCTTGGTTCTCTCGCATTTTCTTTCTCCGTCTCTCTTTATGTCTATTACTTTCTTTTTCTCTTTCCCCATTCCCTTCTCTTTTCTCTTCTCTCATCTGATCCATTGACATGGGGGAATCTCCGTGAGGCCGAATACTCAGCATTCTTGGGGCGGCAGCAGTACACACTTTTAGCTCTCACAGGAAGAGTGATGTTAGGTTTGCCGTGGCCTCTCTTCTGGACTCTCACCTGTGCGCTGCTGGGGGTTTTGGGTTTCGCCGTCTGTCAGAGCTCAGCTGTGATTAAAACTGGGATCTTTCCTCAGCAGGAACACTCAGAGATGCCAATCCACACTTCTTTATTTCATTCCATCTGTTGTATTTGCCACACTGGAGAGTGACACAGGAAATCACATTCATGTTTTACTTGTCCTAGTAACTGAGTGGATTATTTTTCTCACTGTAATCACAGTATTACCCTGGGAATATCTGTGGGTTTTATCTGTCAAAAAGAAACGAAATCTTTACAATTAAGAATTAAGATTTTGCAACTACAATTAGGCACCCCAGTTCTTCATAATGTTATTAGAAAAATAATAATACTTTTCAATTATTTATACATAATTGTAGTATTTATTGTACTGCCTTTATGCAGATTCTATTAAAAATAAATTAGATTTTATTAACTTCACTAAAAATAGATCAAAGTGCAGTTATTTGATAATTTTTCAGATTTAAATATTCTTCCTTTTTTTTAACTTAAAGTAATTTAAAGTAATGAGAATAATGAAATCATTGCTACAACACAAAATTCTTAGTGGTCCTAAAAATGTAAATTTCGTATTGTTTATATGTATATGTATATATATATATATATATGTGTATATATATATGTATGTGTGTATATATATGTATATGGCTCTGAATTCAGTCATGGATTTAAATGGAGTATATTTAGTTCTAGTGCTACCATTCTCAGATTAAAGTGTCAGATAGAATGATGGTTTTGTGGGATTAAGAGTGTGTGATTATTACTGACACGTGTTTGTTGTGCAGTGAGTGGAATAGCAGTGGAAAATAAGCTGAGACTGCTCTGGGGGGTGAGAGGTGATTTTTAGCAAGTCTTAATTAGGTCTTGATCGGGGATTGTCTCTCAATCCAGTTTTAGCCAGTAGTTGACCATGTCTGTGAGTTTAATATAAAATTACTGTATAATTAGTCTTATATAACCATTTTGATTGTAATGGTAGAATTGAGAAATCCTGAATATGAGCTGCTGTGCTCTCATTGGCTATGATATAGTGTTAAATTGTGATTAACCAATGGGAACACCACTGTGTTTATAATGATCAGATACTGGGAACATAAGTTGTAGTTGAGTTGTAGAGAACTTTTCATTAATATAATTCATATGATTTTACAATCACTTTATTGCACAGATGGAATTTTATTCAAAATAAAAGGCAGAGCATGTGCCATTATAACGTCTACAGTTCAGTATCATTTAAAGTTTGGTGTATTATCCCAGAATGTCCTCCTGTGAAGCTATGGAGAGGCTCTGACTCCTCCGTGGGATGGGGTCAAGAGCGAGCTCTGTTTAATGAGCTTGGCATCATTAATAAGCACACTGTCAGTCATTAGATCTGCCCATCTCAAATACTTTCAGATTTAGATTCTAGAGATGATCTGGGTTCACTTTAGTTTGCTGATTTATAGTGTGAATGCCTAAAATGAAGTCATGATCACACAATTCTCATTTCTCAGTGGATTAAACCATGTAATATGAAGAAACTCTTTGTAAGTTGTTTTCAAAGTCAATAATGAGTCACTGAGAACTAGATTGAGAGGAGGCCATTATATTAAATGTCTGTCCAACTCTTAAAGCTCACATTTTCTAAAGAAAAAATAAATGTTTTCCAATAGTGGTGTTGAGAGGACACAAAATTTGTTAAGTGTTGATCTCGGAGTCCGCCCCTGCATCCGGAGCTTTTGATGCCTTCAATTGAGATGCTGATTTGCGTTCTTCAGTCACCCGACACTGCGTGCTTTTCGAGTGGGTGGCAATTGTCATGGAAGAAGATGAGCTCTCATCTGCTCTCATTGAAGCAACGCCAGGCCCTCCCTCTCCACCATTGACCCTCCACCCACGATCCACCCCTCTTCCTGGTGGGAAATGGGTGGAGGTATAGCTTTGTGAGAAGATCAAGTTTTTTTTAAAGTTCCCTGTGGATTGTGGAATTGGCCAGGAGTCGGGGGCGTATTGCATTCCTAGGGGTGCAAAGGAATAGAATGAAAAAGGGGTGGGGCTTCACACATCCCTTGTTGTTGTTGATGTTTTTGTTGTTTCTTCTCACCCCCGCGTTCATCCACATAAGAAGGGCGAGCAGGCAGGCGGGCGTGAGTGGTGAGAGGGCATTTGTGTGGGTTCATCGTTCTATTCACAGCAGTTCATTCACATTCTGGGAGATCTGGGGGTGGGCTTGTGACTGGCACTGGGCCTTTATTTTCCATCAATGAGTGCCTTGCACACTGTGCCACAGAGCAACACACACGCACACATACACACATTCACATTAACCACTAACTTCTGAATGTATAGAGATATAGGAGGACAGCTGAATTTGTGTAGAAAAGAAACTTTGAAATGAATGACATAGATCATAAAAATAGAAATCTGAAAAGCATGCAGCACTTATAACCTCTTGAATTGGTCTTATGTGTGACTTAAAGTCATGAATTCAAAGTTAATCCAATTACATTTTCTAATAGATGTGCCTGGTTTTATGATTTATGATTCATTTGTGTTATTTTAAACGATTTTATAATATGTGACTGAATTTAGCTTTAAAATGGTTAAATCATTAAATAATCATATTCATTTAAATGTAGTAATATTATTTCCCACTAAATATAATATTTTATATATCACATTATGGAAGTCAAATGCTGATTCATGTTGTTTTTAAGGCTTTCTGAATCAAGACAACATTTGCGATTTGAAGTAGCATCAAGATCTTTGAGAAATAATATGGTAATTTTCATATTAATCAGTTTTTATTATTAGTGGATGTGGATTAATGGGGATTTGCACTAATCCACTAATGTGGATTTTTGAGTGGCCAATATCTAGAGAGGTTTTTTTAGAATTTAATTTAATTTATTTTATTTTAAATAGTTTTTAAATAAATGTAATCTAAATAAATGATAGAATTTAATGACAAGAAAATGTTGTTGATGGTTGATGCGAAATTTTATATTGGCCACACTTTAATACTAATCGGTTTCTTTTTTTTTAATTATTATTAATTTTAATTATGAAGATGGTTGCTTCCTGTCCAGATGTACCACATAACCAAAGTAGAGGAGAGATTTTCATCTTTCTCTTTCTTTAAGGTTTTGACATCTTTGTCGTTTCACCTCCATAGAGCGTGTAGCTATTGGCTGAGACCAGAGACCCTCAAAATACGACATGACGGGTCTTTTCTCTGATTGTGTTTGTGTTTACCCACTCCTCTGACATCAAAGTGACGCCACTCAGTAGGTAAATGCACTTTTTCCCGAGTCCCATTCACACGAGCCCGTTTCCCCCCGGGCAAGGTGCACTGCTCCGTGAGACCCGTCAAAGGAGCTCTTTTGTTTAGTAAATATATAAGCCCAGGGGAGGTTTTACCACATAAAGTCTCTGTTTAACTTCTTAACTTGACCACTTGTTGCCCCGCTTAGCGTCTGAATGGTTGTTAATGAATACTTTATTGCCACTTTGCTGCATGCATCACAGCGACTTTGTTTAATTTCTCTATCCAGGCGCCCTGTGGCGTTTCCCAGAGAAGTGGGGAAACGGCACATTTGCATTTCCTTTCTGTGGCAAACACAAACGTGGGATGAGTACAAGTGAGGAAAAGACAGCAGTAGACTTGCATGCACAAAGACAGGAGCAGAAAGAGATTGCAAAGGAGGGTGGCGTGCGTGGAAGGGGGCCGGAGTTGAATTTGTTATGGTGTTTGTGTGGTTGTCCGGGATGGGGATACAGTAGGAATCAGATTTCCCCCCAGCCCATAAGGTTGATGCCTCAGCGATCTTCCTGCCGCGCTGGTTCTGTTTAGACATGTTTAGAATTTATCTTCCATGCACACATGTGTTAATATGAGCGTTGAGTAACAGTCTGTAGTCTGGCTGTTGAGTAAATGTCAAGTCAAGTCAAGTCAAGTCAAGTCACCTTTATTTATAT
>NW_015539898.1:1445155-1455677 GCF_001515605.1 Sinocyclocheilus anshuiensis | reverse complement strand
TTAACTGACAGTCACCACTGATAAGCTACCACTAAATATTGTAGAAACTTAATTTGCTGTAAAGTTGCTTTGATTTGTATCGTGAAAAGCGCTATACAAATAAACTTGAATTGAATTTAATTGAACCACCCAGCAGTGCATTACAATTGTCCAGTCTAGAGGTCATGAATGCATGAACTAGCTTTTCTGCATCAGAAACAGGTATCATGTTTCGTAACTTGGCAATGTTTCTAAGATGGAAGAATGCTGTTTTTGTAACATGGGAAATATGATTTTCAAAAGACAAGTTGCTATCTAATATAACACCCAGATTTTTGACTGTTGAGGAAGTAACCGTACATCCGTCTAGTTGCAAATGTGTGCTGGTGACTCTTGGGTGTCGTGAAGCAAGTGTATAATCAGGCTGTGCTCCAGATGTGTGTGGAAGCCATCATTTTTATTCTCATTGCCATTAAGAACATATCCTGACTCGGAGGGATTGCATTTGTGTGAACGCATAAGTGTGTGACCACTGCCTCGGGATTATGATTGTCATCACCCACTTCTGGTTTATTTTCTGTAAGAAATGACTAATAACTCCATCAGTTAGCTAGTAGAACAGCTGCGGAGATGATGTTGGACTATTTAAATATCCCAGTGCTTTCAGAAACCATTTTTTGGAAAGTTATTTTCATATTGCATCACATTCGTGACTCACTGAAAAATGTTTTTACAATATGTTGGTCACCCACAGCAAACTCGCCCAACAGAAATAATAATAATGTAACTTTTTTTCTAACTTGGTTTTAATTTGATGAACTTTGAGCATCAAGTGATCTTTTTTGCTGTTTGACGGCAAAAGATTAACAGAAGATTTGTTGCATTATCATGTTGCACCTTGTTAAAATGCAGTGTTAGTGATAATTCATTACTGATGTGTTCATAATGTTCAACATGCATAGAGGCAAAAAGAGCAGCGCTCGTCCCAGTGACACTGAATTGAGCAACTTTAATTGATTGGAACTAATTAACAGTGTAGAGATAACAATGATGAGCAGAGATTCAGCAGCTTCTAATGACACTCCAGGGGAAAATAAATGCCAGAGGATCTCTTTAAAAGGCCAAGCAAGGTTTACTCCTAGTGTGTGTTTGTGTTTACATAAATACCTCATTGTCCTTTAAATGATCCCTCAGACATATAAAACATTTGACCACTGAAAGATGGGCCAGGTTTCATTTTTGTCCAGTATATAATTAGAACTGAAAGTTGTAAGTAGTATTTATAGCTATGATGGGCTTAGTACCAGTAGTATCAATTATTGTTTCAGTAATAATAATTCAATAATATTAAATTTTATTCAATAATAAGAACAACAACAATAATGATGATAATAGTAGTAGTAGTAGCAGTAGTAGTAGTACTACTACTACTACTACTAGTAGTAGTAGTAATAATAATGGCAAACAATTCATGAATAAACAATAAACAAATTAATTAATAAATAATATTAAAATTATTGAAAATGTATTTTGTTTATATTAATGATAATAATTTGTACTATTTTATGATAATATTTATTATTATTATTATTTATGCCATTATTTATTCAGATTAATTTTACCTTTTGAACTGATGATCTTAAATTTGTATTTCTCACTTCTCACTTGCAATTTATGCAAACTATACTTTGCCTACTTTACCTAAAAGTATGAATATCTGTTAAAAATACTGATCAAAGCTATTGTGGCGGTGGTTAGACATGTTTTGCTTGATCAAGTCTGTTAGTCGTGGTGTCACTACTGATTATGTTATTCAAAGTAGAACATGCGCTCGTGCCAAATTTTTCACCAGTGTTTTCTCTCTAAATCTCTTACCTGAAGCAAAAAACCTGCTCTATATCAGGACACATTTGTCCTGCCGTGACAGATCAGCATCACTCCCTCTCGAGGTTTTGTGCCAGTTTGCATTGCCAAAGTGGTTCCAGTTCATACCTGGAAAAAACTAACAAGTTACAGTGCTTCAGCCAATGACGTCTAAGAACTGAGAGGTGACTTTAACAGCCTTCATCTGTTCTGATCTATGACATTTCATTAGAATGTGGGAAAAAGCAGTGATCTTGTGGCTAGTCTACTGTAGCCAAGGTCTTCACCGCTCTTTACTCTGTGACAGAATTAATTGCTGGAAACTTCAAGTACAGCTAGATGGACGACCTCTTCTATGATTCGCTTCTTAGTTTTGACAAGCCACGGTTAAGAGGGGACGCAAGTCCAGTACTGTTTAATAATCATCACATCACGTATGACTGTCAAACCGACGGTCACGGAAACCACTGGAAAATTATGTGTTTAAAATTTGTCATCTCAGGCTCATACACTTCTCAACAGACTTCAATTTGTTTCTCTCTCTACATCTCTCTGTAGGTGATTGTATTATTTCCAGTTGTGCTTATAATGGCTCGATGCAGAAACGGAGGGTTGGTTTTGGACTAGAGTTCGGTTCTGTGAGAGATCTGTTCCCAGATGGACTCCAACTTGATTTGGAGTTCACACATTTATTATTTTGATTTGAACAAGACCGTTTTCTCACATAGCCGGTCTGAAGTCTCTCAATAGATTAAATTAATTTTTGCTGCAAATATAAAAGATGAAAATAAGATATGTGATGAAATGGCTCATGAGAAGAAGCCATTACAAATGAAAATGATAGTAATTTTAAGGTTTTAGGTATTCAGTGACATCTCGCCTATTCAGAAGGATATGAGTGTTATTCTTAACATAATTTACAAATGGATTGCTTTGTTCCTTTTTTTATTTTTTTTAATGATTTCTCAGTAGCCAATAGGTATCAATTACATCTCATTGTAGAAAGCATTTGGTTGGACTGAATTCTTAATAATAATAATAATAATAATAATAATAATAATTATTATTATTATTATTACTAATATTATTATAAAATGACTGAAATTACTCCTTTTTGGCTGCTGTTACAAATTATTTTTCTGCTCTTTCCCTATGACGAGCTTTTTGTAATCCAATCAGTTCCAGAATGAATCAAATCAATTGATGCTCACATACTCATTTCTCATTGAATTCAATTAAAATGTTTTTTTAATGCTGTTTTATGTTAATTCATTATTTTTAATGCCTTTGAAGCCTTGGTAGCATTAACCCGGAAAGAAAAGTGTGAGAAACATTTAGTTTCTTTTAGAATAATATTCACTAATTAAGCACATTAACACATGGGCATTTATTAAGTTAAATGTTCAATTTATATTTTTTCATGTTACCTCCAAGGAAAGCTAGTAAAGGAATATGTCCAAATTGTCATAAATTTATGTTTCACACTGTATGTAGGATAAAGAAAAACATGCTTCAGAGATGTTCAACCAAAAGACTCTTTACGATCCATAAGCCCGAGCTTGCAGTGAATCCATGGAGGATTGAATTACGACTTAATCCATTTAATGAAATGCTTTGTGCTGTAATCTGCCAAACAAGATGTTGAGACTGATACCATTCCCCTCTTTCAAATGTACCACCCAGCTTGTGTGTGTGTGCTTGTGTGCATGTGTGTGTTCATTCTCAGATTTAACACGCATGCATAGAGCACCAGTGCATGGCAGCAACTGGGATATCTTCATTGTTTGGTGGATGTCTCCTTTTTAGGTCATTCCTTTCTAGTTTATACTCTACATTTATATACAGAAACATTATAGTTTGCATATTGGAGCTCTCTTAGAGTAGCTTAATAATCTTCTAGAAACTCTTGATTTCTTGACTCTTGTTAGAATAGATTAAATTAAACTTTACGGTCTGAAATTCATATGCTTGAATATATAAACACAGAGGGATTACACATATTTATGCATGTTTTACATGCATGTTTTCATCTATTTCATGAAGATTAGAACTTCTCTGTTGTCTCCTAATTTCTCTTTATTTCTTGCATCTCTCTTCTCTCTTAGAAAACCAAACATCTCCTTCTCTCGCTGTCTGCTCGTTCCATTGAGGAACAGTTTTGCCCAAGGAGGTAGATTAACGTCTTGCTGTGGGAATTTTCAGGCATGCTCGGTTTTTGACTCGTCTTGCTTAATTGCTAAAGCAATTAAAATGTTTTCTGCTGAACATCATGGGGTGGCACCTCGGCGGTCTGTCTCTTTTACTCTCTTTTAGCACGCTGTTATCTCTGGATAAGCTGCAGAAGAAAAGTCTAGCGAAACACAACAAACAAGTAGGAAAACATCATTGAGTGCGTTTACATGCACGTTCTTAAGCCGATTATGTTTAATAAGCCAAAAATGCACTTTGTCATGTAAACGCGGTAACCCGTTTTCTTTTATCGGAGTAAGGTCATAAATGGCGTAAGCATAAACCAATCGCAACAGGTAGTTTTTTGCCTCTTACTCTGATTTCGCACGGCATGTAAACGCAATAACCCGCTTTCTGTCGGCTTATTGAAGTGCGCATGTGTGATACGTGACAGGAACGCATCGTTAGTGCAGATTTAAGCGCATCTAGACCGAGCAAACGTCTTGCATAAAGAAAGAAGGAAATATATCACAAAAGCAGACTTTTTCATGACTCAGAAAATGATAAAAATGTGTTCTCATCTCGTGCAGCAGAAGTAGAAGTGGTTTAGTCACAATGCTGCGTTTATATCTACATGAGAGGATAATATATGAGCTGTAAGTTTCCCGACATGTTGCAAGTTGACATGTTGCCAACTTAATTTATCATCACAAATGACAAATGTATGGAATACTCGGAGTCAGATACGCAAATGATTATATTTTGACGTCACTACAGGGAAATAACCTGATTTATTAATGAAGTCATGTAAACGCAGCTTACTTGCGTTGTCAGGTTACTGATGTGCATGTAAACGGGGAAAACTGGTTATTTTAATAAGCTGATATTTGTGAGTTATCAGCTTACTGGTGTGCATGTAAACGTGCTCATTGGCTCTTTCCCAAATCAGATTAGCATATTACCCAGAGAAAGAGAGGCTTCCTCTTTGAGCTCTACTATCTTGACTGAAGGATGTAGCTGAGATGTTAACATGAAAGGAGTAAAATAGATTACATGCCAACACTGCAGGTAGATTTGCTGGCATTATGATAGGAAATTAGTACTTGGGATATTTGGGGTTATACACACAAAAAGTTACTCTGCAAACTGCTAATTTCAAGTCAAATTTGGTTAGTTTTCAATTGAAATAGATGGCCATTATTAGAAACGTATTAAAATTTTGGATGCAGCAGAGAAGTTACATTAAAAGAGTAAGACAGGTTACATGCCAACGCTGCAGGTAGCTTTGCTGATATTGCGATAGGAAATTACTTGTGAGATTTGGGGATTTACACACAAAAAGTTACTCCACAACTTGCTAATTTCTAAGAACTTGTTAAATTTGGTTAGTTTTCAGTTGCTGTAGATGGTCATTATTAGAAACGTATTCAGATTTCGTCTAACAGTAATCAGTTTGACAGTAATCAGAGAAATTACCTTGACGTGGGCTCTAAATATTACAGTTGTGATGGAAATTTATGAATTTATTTATGATCTTTTATGAGGGCTTTGCCGTTGCTTGTAAAAATGAAGCCAACAATAACAAACCGTATTAATGGCTAACTCAGTGACGCTAGGTATTTGTTCGCTTTTTGTTGGCACTGTGTGGGAATTTCATTAATCTCGTTCGCTGGACAAGGGGGCATTCTCAATGGAGCCGGTTACGCTTATTTTATGCTTAATTCACAAAAACTTGGAGCCACAAAGGAGTGTGAGAAAAAGGGAGGTTCTTCTTCATTTGATCTTGCTGAACTGTGACCAGAGACCCAGATAGAGAGATCTTTGCCTCCAAGATTTAGGAACAACGCTCATTTTCCCCTCCACTGGAACTCAATGGGCTTTGGAGATTCTTAGCTATTATATAGCATAGTTCGCTTTTAATTACGAAGGCTCTGGTTTGTTGTTTTATTACCACATACTGACTTGATGGTTTCCTTTGAGTTTTTATTAAGATGATCACCTAGGTGTAAAGTTGGCTTAAAGGCTCTTTGCTGCTTAAAGTATGAAGCTAAGACCCTGGAGATGGGTAGCTTGGTGGAAAAATTCACGTTTCTTTGTTAACCGAGACGCAAACTCAGAATATGTGGGGGGAAAGACAGCAGTATCTCATGTCTTCACCTTACGGCCATCTAGCAACCTGACTGCCAGAGGTGAGAGTTCAAACATTAGGTCATGGTTTAGGATGTCCTGCCTGCCAGTCAAACGTGATTGGGTGTTTCATCTGTCAATCATACATAACTGGAATGAACTCTGACAGGTTGGAGGCTTTGTGAGGGTTGAAATGGCTTGTAGGGGAGAAATGGTCAAGATAAACAAGC
This sequence comes from Sinocyclocheilus anshuiensis, assembly GCF_001515605.1. Classification (NCBI taxonomy): domain Eukaryota; kingdom Metazoa; phylum Chordata; class Actinopteri; order Cypriniformes; family Cyprinidae; genus Sinocyclocheilus; species Sinocyclocheilus anshuiensis. The sequence continues at coordinate 1,449,309 of NW_015539898.1, read as the reverse complement.
TTCTTAGATGGATGTTAATTTATTGGACTGTCACTCTTTTCCCTTGCTGTTTATCTTTCATCCCAAATGTGTGAGACCTGAGCCTCAGGGGCTAGAGATTTATGAGTTTGGGATGATAGTCTGGGCCTGATATCTGACAAGCCCGACTGTGGTTAGATGTTCCTGGAGGTTGAATTCAGTGGATTCATATTTTAAATATAGGTGCAAATAAATAAATATAGTTTGTGTTCCTGTAATGAGTCTTGGGAACTGTATTTTTTATGCAGACATCATCTCCTCCTACATGTTCCTTTCTGTCCTGTTTTTCATACAGTAACTACCATTCTACTCCCTTTGCACCTTGGGTAATAAATTAGATCTGCATTAAAACCGCCTGTCCGTGCATGCACTTTAAGACGGTGGTGTTGACTTATTCTTTTGTTATTAATTGGAAGTGTTAGGTCAACCCAAGGTTACTCCTAATGACTGATACAGAGAATGGATGGTTGGGATTCGGATGATAAAAGGCAGGGAGAGGAAGGTTTTACACCACTGTTTGGCACTGGGAAGTTATGAGGCCTGGTTAATCCGGGCAAACCTCTGATGATAGATGAGAGCTCTCTCTTCTCAGCTTCCCTCTCCTGAGAGCAGACCTGTAAGTGCACTTCTGTGGGAGGAATGGGGCTTGTTAGGTATCCACATCTCACTGGTGCGTAAAAAAAGACTATCATGTAAGACAAAGAAGTCTAGGAGTGCCGAATAAAGTTTGATCTTTAATGAGATGTTCAGGTGAACTGATCAAGAACATTTCTGGGTCAGATTTCACCCTCAAGACAAAATAATTTTGCTTAAATTTTGTCCACATTTTGACTACATTTCTCCTCATTTATAATTAAACTAAATTCTCATTACCATAAGTGCAAAAAAAAAAAAGGGTAGCATTTATTTATTTATTTGAATGAATAAGGGATTTTCTTTGTGCCAAACATAAGGGGTGGTTTATCAGCTTTTTTCAAGGGCTTGATTGTGTTTATGGGGTGCAGTGTAACGTGTTCTTGCTTCGTTTAAAAAAAAAAAAAAAGCGCGTTATTTTCACATATTTGACCTTTGTTCTACACCACTGTTTCCATTCTAGTCAAAACGGTCTGTTGAGCTCCTGGTTCTATGAAGCCCCTCCCTTTAGAAGTACGCAATCTGGCTCAGATTGGTTAGCTGGCCCAGTGTGTTGTGATTCACTAACCGCCTAGTGCACGTTGTCCAGAAACGTTACGCTCCCTTACCATTTTGGGTAGTTGCATGTTTCCGGCGGAAGGGTTTATGTAAACATCGGTTTAGTGATGTCACAAACCCGGGAAACCTCGTTGTAGTCCCTACCAGCCTTCTTTTGTAATATGCGACGGCAGCCATATTGCGCCAGAACGCCCACCACACACCAGCCCATTGGTGGAGAGGAGACAAAGTGATGAGGCCAATCTTCAGATATAGGGATGGTTAAGAGGCCAATGGGCAAATTTGGCCAGGATGCCGGGGCTACACCCCTACTCTTTTTCGAAGGACATCCTGGGATTTTTAATGACCACAGAGAGTCAGGACCTCGGTTTAACGTCTCATCCGAAAGACGATGCTTTTTGTCAGTATAGTGTCCCCATCACTACACTGGGGCATGAGGACCCACACAGACCACATGGTGAGCACCCCCTGCTGGCCTCACTAACACCTCTTCCAGCAGTAACCTAGTTTTCCAAGGAGGTCTCCCATCCAGGTACTGACCAGGCTCAACCCTGCTTAGCTTTAGTGGGCAACCAGTCTTGGGCTGCAGGGTGATATGGCTGTCCTATTTGTAGTCCTTAAATAGCGATTTCTTTAAAGAAAATATCTCCCTTTGCATTGAACTTTGAGCGTCTTAACTTTGCAGACATTGTTTATGCTCTAACAGCAACATTACACACTAACTAAAGTTAAAAAAGTGAACCATAATCAACCACCCCTTTAATGAGGAGGCTTGAAATCCTCATAAAAACATATGCTACAGTGTGGGCCTCGTTCAGATACGTAGCAGGATTTTTAGTGTATTTGGAGCATGTACCTATCCAAACTTTCCTGGAAAAACACAAGATATTGAAAAGAAATGTGAGAGGCGTACATGCAGAGATCAAGTTTTATGCTTTTATGATTTTTATTCCAAGCAACAGGTCTTTGGGTTTTAGTTTAACGATAAAGAGGATTATATTGCTCTCCTATGATTACAGAAATGCTCCCTCACAAATAAGAGCATGGTATAAGAGCATTTTTAATGCATTTGAACATCTCTGCTTCAATATTCTGATTCTAAGCCCATTTTTTGAAGTACTACTGTACTGAAAGTAGATATTTTTGTGTTAAAATAAAATACGAAATCCTCAGCAGACAAAAGCAGTTGACTCATGTTTACTGGCCTGTGCAAATCAAGATTATTGCTTTTTGCATTCCATTTCTCTTTAGAAGATCAATATCAACTGGCAAATCCTCTTTCGTATCAGTCAGCTCATGTGAAAGTCCATTATGCCAACAGCAAACTGTGTCAGTGATGAATTTGGTCAGGTTGAGGGGCCACCAAGGGCATCATAATACAATTTTAACATTATAGTCTCATAGTAATCCTCTCATTTGTCTCTGGTTTTGTTTGGCACTTGCAGTGATAGCAGCACAGTGCATTCTGGTTAATGCAGTGTTATCTAGAGCTGAAGTTAAAGATGGAGCCTATTTATCTGCATCAGACAGCGGTGCAAGAGGATGAGGTTTAAGTGTGGGTGTACTATCATTGGATGAAGATGGACAGCTTGGGACCCTCCCCATCTACTGGACGTCTGAATGCATTGCTATGATAACCCTACGACCTCCCTCCTGCTGAAAGCTAATCGGGATGCTTTGTGTATCTAAAACACAATGAGAGACTCGCATGGAGTGTGTCGTTGAAAGGATTTATCTGAAGACAGATCTATTTTAGACAAACCTTTTTTTCCCACGGCATTAACCTTGGTCAGCCAGATTAACCAGAAAGACTGTGGTGGTTACTAGCATTTTTGTCAATGGTCCACCAGCTGGGCCAGCATAAACCAGCATGGAAATCCATGTGGGTATTTTTTAGCTGAGAAAATATGTGTTGTGAAATGTTTCCATAACTTCCACCATAGCTGGTTGTGGTACGCTAATGGACTTGCCTGGCTGACTTATAAGCAAGCTAAATGTCTGATATTGATCATTATGAAAAAAAGAAAACATATGCCTCTTAATTGATGGTGTAGCAACATGGTAAATCAATATCAATACAGGGTTTCTGGGCGAGAACGTAAAGTGAGTTCAAAAAGTAAATAAATTAAAAAAATGTCATGAACTTGTTTCTTACATATCATTGATCAAACCAGTTTTTAAAAACCTGGAATGACTCTTTAACCACCCAGTTGGATTTAAAACAACGGGAAAGTGAATTGTAGTGCTCCATAATGACTTTCTGCAAATGCAATTTGGCTGTTATTTAAACAAAGACAAATGAGTCTTTATGTTTTTGTGAATTAATCACCTGGATCGATATGTCGTACAGCTGCTAACTGACATTACGTTCACTCAATGGCTTTTTATGAGTTTAAAATATTGTTTTATTTAAGTTTATAAACGTTAAATTGCTCATTACTCATTTCACCTTCATAGTGTACATTATGAACTGATGGTAACCAGAAGAACGTTTCAAGACGGCATGCACTCTTTCCTACTAATTTTCAAACTCCAGATGAGCCTGCAAGCTCGTTTCGGAGCTCTTCCTGAGGGTGGAGCCTACTGCAACACATCATTTCTTATACGCAGAAGTATTTGTTCAACATTGTGTCTTGAAGTTGGCAAGGTTCGGGTTGTAAATCTTCTGACATTTACCTTCCATGCCAGGTCTGATTGCATGGTTACCTCATTCTCCTGCAGTACTGTAAACTATTCATAGGCTGAAGTTTTCCATACCTGTAATTTAAATGGTTCTCTTTTCATCGTTTATTTCAGGCTCTGCTCTGGTCTCCTTTAAAAAGAGTGTTTAATACAGGCTTGCTGATTATAATTGGGTTTTGGAGTTGGAAGCCGTCTTCTCTTCATGAGTGAGAGTGACAACCACTTGAACCACTTTTTTTTTTTTTTTTTTCTATTTTTACTGC
>NW_015539898.1:1435719-1445133 GCF_001515605.1 Sinocyclocheilus anshuiensis | reverse complement strand
GAACCCTTTTTTTTTTTTTTTTTTGCTACTGTCACTGTCATGTTGTTGGTAATTTCTCTCTCTCTGCCAATTAACGGCAAACAGGGAGTCACTAAATCGTCTGAAACCCTTTAACCCTAGATCTCGGTCTCCTCTTCTTACTATCTGCTTTATCTGGCCCTGCTTCCTATCTTTCAGTCTCTCCAGTCTCTTTCCAATGTGGACAGAATCCTTGCATGTTTCCTGGTGTCAGAATTGATCAACATTAGATCATGTATAAGTAAATCAGCCCTAAATGCATTAGAATTAATAAGAAAGACTGCTAAAGGTATGTGAAACTAAAGGTACTAATTTTGAAGGTATTAAAAAGGAATATGTGCAAAAATATGCAAATGCAATGCATTCAGGATAAAAGGATCTTTCCCAAGCAGCCCTAACTTTGTTCATATGTTACTTGGTGACATGCAACAACACTTCTACAGTATGTTGAGTTCCCAAATGTATAAATGAAGCATTGTCTTTCATTATTTCATTCATTTAATTTTATAAAGACTCATTTTGTATTTTTTATTTTTTTTTTTTTATAGAAACGCTTGAGTGTAGAGCAAGAAGTTCTGCCTTTTTTTTTTAATTTTTTATTTCCAACATCCATTCACTTTTTATTGTATGGAAAGAAGCATTGTATCTTATTTTTATGATTAATAACATGTAAATTATTTTTATGTTATGAAGAAAAACATTGATGATATTAGGGTGAATAAAGAATTGTAAAGTGTTAATTTTTAGGTGAAATAGGTGAAAAAGCGTGACTTTAAAAGAGTAATAAAAATATGACTCTTTTATATACGAGTTTATACTCTAATATGACGTCATCGCGGTGTTGGTGGAAGTTCGCTTTGAGTGCGCGCGAACTCATTTCGCATGGCGGTGTGCACGCCATTTTTTGTAACTTTTCGCGCAGCTCCGCATACGAAGATGCACGAGTTCAGGGCAATTCTAGCCGAACATGCACGTCTGTGCCGGCATTTGTGTGAAACAGAAGCAGTTTGATGTGAACTTCAAACTCCAACAGGTACTTTTTGATGCTTTGAGGGAAAACGGTGCATAGTGTTTGTTTTTTTTTGCATAGTTTGTCCAAGGCTTTTTATTTGAAGTACGTTTTATTTTTATTGTATAAAAATAGAATTAGAATTGATTTAGATACTGTTTATACACTATTTGCTTAAAGTTGTCTTGTGTTTGATGCGAAATAAAGCCAATAGTTTAAGATTGTTTTAATCAGTTTGTACATAAAGAAATTATTAATTCATTAACTCATTCATCACGCGAGAAGTCTTGGCAAATTACTTCTTCTCACCAGTGATGCCGATGGTTTTACAGGACAATTACTCCTGTCATTTCAAAGAATAGTACAACGGCGAATGCGACAAGTATAAAAGCCTCGTCCGTTTGGGAAGGTGCGCGCGCAGTCAGCGGAGGCTCGCGGAGCGGAGCCAGGCGAAAGTATAAATCCCGCTTTAGACTACTTGAGCTTGTCATTTTACCAGGCTCATCAGCAGGGACCCCGTGTGCTTCGTGTGCTCTGTGACACCTGTCCATCCATTGAGGTCCCTGATATGGTGACAGAAGCTGTCCTGAAAGGGTTAACCATCTGGCATTTTATTCCCATGGGAGAGTGCGTGTGGGGTGCCGGGTGAACGTGTGGCGCACCAAACCACAATGCTGTTTGTCTGCAGCTAATCACCTCCCTCTCAGATGAGTGCTTGCGTAAACTGAGAGGAAGAGTGACTGGGTGAAATAGATGAACTTGTTGACTCAATCCTAATCCCGCTTCCTTCCTGTCTGGCCTGGGAAATGGAACATATGCAGTCCAGATTGCACCCAAAGCGTCTGCCAAATGTAACACCAATGTTGGCATGCATTGGCTCTTATAGGTCTTATAGAATGAATGGTGTGAAAAGAGTCACTTCTATATGTAATCTTTTCCATTTACAAAAGCAACAGTCATACAGACTCTTCAGGTCCCATAGGCTGGAGTGACAAGCACTGAGACAGCACTATAGAGACCCCGCAGCAGGCGGTAAACCGAAGGATAGAGTTCCTTCACAATGGTTTCTGTCACTTTTGGTATTCCATTTCGTCTGCCTCAGAGGAAATGGGGGAACAATTCCACAGCAACCTCTGCCGTGTTGTGACCCCTTGATCTTTGCTGTGATAGCCCAGCATTCTGACTCTCTCACCAGGGTGTACGTAGGACATTTCCCATCACCTCCAGGGACACCAGAGATCACCTTCCTGGATGTCTGTGACTGTAAATTAGCCGTCGGCATGTCACAGGATACAGGCAGGAACTCTCGCGGAAAACCTGCTAGTCTCAGGTGTTCAGTGCTTTGAAAATCTTTCAGTGTCGCTGACGAAGCTCTTCTCCTCCGTTCCCGTTTCCCGAGGCCGTTTTAGATCTTGTGTTTATTTAAGGAGGGCATTGTTTTCATTTTAAGGCCTGTGGCATCAGTTCGGGAGACCGTTTTAGTACGGGACTATGGTGCAGACATCTGTTCTTCTCATAAGTGCAAAACTTCCCTAGACTCTCACATCACATTCGAAACTATATTAGTATGTCACATTGGACACCTGAATGGAAAAAGTATGTTGAATGAAATCAAACCCTTTCCTCACGTTTTTGTTTTGAGAGCTTATTGAGGCTCAACCCTTTCAGCGTGGTCTTCAGAACTCTGTTTTTTAATAATAACAAGCAGTGAAGTGGAACATTTGAACTACCTTCTGGTCCAGGCCAAGTCAAACATCTTCATACTGATACGATGAAAGTGTATATGGGTTTTGGCAGTGTGTAAACGAAATAAGGGTGGCCTGTAGTCTCAGAAGACCAAAAAAGTCAATAGAACTACTATGTTCATTATGATTTGTTTCAGAGTAAGTCCATTTGCAGCCTGAATCTCAAATTGTCATCAATTAGGAATATTATTTACTTAACTAATAGGCATCGATGTAAAACAATGGCTGAATTTGAAATAATGTATATTCAGTAAAAACAGTGTATGTATTTGCCCTTTTGAATATACACTGCCGTTAAAAAGTTGTTTTTTTGGTCCCACTTTATATTAAGTGTCCCTAATACCTGTGTACTTACATAGTAACTAAATGTATGTAACCACAGTGTAAGTGCACATTGGTACATAGTATCTACAGCTGTAATATTTCTGTAACTACACACATGTAACAACCCTCAGGATGGTTTGTGCAAGTAAAAATGTGTAACAGGACATTGGTAACAGCACTTTTATTCACTTCACTAAGTAATCGTGTAACAGGAATTATATAACTACATTTTGTAACAACAATATGTATAAGGGTAATTGGAACCATTTGATCCAGGTGGTGGAGATGGGTAGGTTTAGGGATATGTAAAGTGGGAGGAGTTGGATCTCTAGTTGGAGTTGGTGCACCATTGTAATACCAGTGTACTTACATGATAACTCCTCAGGAACTGTCCACTTAATATAAAGTGTAACATTCTGGACACCAACCACAATTTATATGTAAAGCCTAACTTACTGGCTGCTGCTGTGTAACATCATGAGTAATTACATGATAAGTCTAATATAAAGTGTAACACTTTCTTTACCAAAAAATGCTGTTAGTCCTGTTACACATTTGTACTTTCATGTAACTAGATGTGTACATAGTATGTAACCACAGTGTAAGTGCACATTGGTACATAGTATCTACAGCTGTAATATTTCTGTAACTACACACATGTAACAACCCTCAGGATGGTTTGTGCAAGTAAAAATGTGTAACAGGACATTGGTAACAGCACTTTTATTCACTTCACTAAGTAATCGTGTAACAGGAATTATATAACTACATTTTGTAACAACAATATGTATAAGGGTAATTGGAACCATTTGATCCAGGTGGTGGAGATGGGTAGGTTTAGGGATATGTAAAGTGGGAGGAGTTGGATCTCTAGTTGGAGTTGGTGCACCATTGTAATACCAGTGTACTTACATGATAACTCCTCAGGAACTGTCCACTTAATATAAAGTGTAACATTCTGGACACCAACCACAATTTATATGTAAAGCCTAACTTACTGGCTGCTGCTGTGTAACATCATGAGTAATTACATGATAAGTCTAATATAAAGTGTAACACTTTCTTTACCAAAAAATGCTGTTAGTCCTGTTACACATTTGTACTTTCATTACCAAAAAGTGTTGTTACCAATGTCCTGTTACACATTTGTACTTACACATACCATTCAGTGGGTTGTTACATATGTGTAGTTACACAAACATTACAGCTGTAGATACTATGTACCAATATGTACTTAAACAATATGTACTTAAACATTAAAAAATATTAAAATACCCACAAAATATTAAACAGCACAACTGTTTTCAACATTTACAATAATAAGAAATGTTTATTGAGCAGCAAATCAGTATATTAGAATGATTTCTGAACATTTACGATAATAAAAAATTATTCTTAAGCGGCAAATCAGTATATTAGAATGATTTCTGAACGACCATGTGACACTGAAGACTGGAGTAATGATGGGTTTTAGAATTTAGCTTTGCCATCAAATATATAAATTATTAGGGCTGTGCAAAAAATCGAATGACAAGCTGACAAGCTACACAAAATCACGTTCAAAATCGCAGGCGATTCATTGCCGATTTTAAACGCGATTTTGTGTAGTAAATGCCGCTCCATCTGAAAGCACGTACTGGAGATTTACTACTAAACAAAGGAGCGGCTTTACTGACGAGATGCGCATGAAAATCGCATTCGATTTTTTGCACAGCCCTAATAATTTATATATTTGATGGCAAAGCTGAATTCTAAAACCCATCATTACTCCAGTCTTCAGTGTCACATGGTCGTTCAGAAATCATTCTAATATACTGATTTGCTGCTTAAGAAACATTTTTTATTATCGTAAATGTTCAGAAATCATTCTAATATACTGATTTGCTGCTCAAGAAACATTTCTTATTATTGTAAATGTTGAAAACAGTTGTGCGGTTTAATATTTTGTGGGTATTTTAATATTTTTAATGTACTTCATATATTTTTTTCAGGATTCTTTGATGAATAGAAAGTTCAAAAGAACAGCATTTAGCCTATTTAAAATATAAATGTTTTGTAACATAAATGTCTTTACTTCCTCTTTTGATCAATGGAATGCATCTTTGCTGAATACAAGTATTCATTTCTTAAAAAAAAAAAAAAAATCTTACTGACCCCCAAACTTTTGAACGGTATAGTGTACTGTACTTTACCCTTTTCTATTTCATTTTGAGCTTGTAAACCTCATTGGGATTCCTTGCAGTAATGGCACTTTGTTTTTGCAATCCCTGCTTCCTGATTCTGCTCAGGTCAAGGCCAGCGACCCTGACCCCGGGGCTAATCCTGGATTAATCTGGAGCTCAAGCAGTCTTTGCTGATGCCTCACTGCATCTAAGCCCTGGCGCTGTGGGCCTGATGTATTTACATTGGCGGGAATGAGTATTTCTCTATGATTGTGAAAGACAGGAGAGTCCTGCCAGAAACAGCTGTTCAGTTTCTTTCTGATTCACCCTTCTCAGACAATATCAATCTCAGTTCATATTTCATATATCCAGTGATCCGTTCAGTCTGTTTTGGGCAATATTGTCAATCATAAAGGTGATCTCTTTCTAGCATACACCTGATCCCCGGACAGCCGAGGCCGCCCACCCTCCTGAGGTCAGGGTGCATGAGGGCAAAGCGTGTGAGAGATAGACGCTCCAGATCGATCGCTGTTGAGAGAACGCTTGTTAATAAAACATGTCTGTAGTGATAGAGAGCCATGTTTTCACAGATGTGTCTAATTCAAAGCAAGCTGTCTCTCTCGCTCACAATTCAGGCTTCTTAACAGATACCGTGCACTGAGAGCGAAAACTATCTGTGGTTTATTGATATTCAGGCTGTTCCTGTAGGAAATGGATTTTCCATCAGATGTGCGGTTTAAACACTAGTGGTGCGTTCATTAATTTCACCTGTCATTCATTTCATCTTTAATATCAAACAAGAAGAGGAAGAGGTTTAAATTTGAATTATTATGGTTATGTTTTTGATATTCTTGTTTACAAATGCTTCTAGGCTAGCCATTCAAGCTCGATTTCATGTGTTTTTGTGTTGTATTATGCATTTTATTCTCGCTGTTGCCACAAGGGCTGGTAGAGTAGGTATTAGACGGGTTCATAAACTATTTTCCATAGTTTTCTCTTTCGGGTCAAATACTGTGCAACATTTTGAAGAACACGGGTGGGGTTCCTCAGGACTGTTTCAGTGAACTCTGTCTGGTATTACCAGTGCTATTTTAGTATAATTGAGACACTATTCAAATTTATTAATATTTTTGAATAGTTTTAAGTTCAGTTAAAGTTTTAGTAATTTAGTTGTGTTTTTGACATTATTATTAGTTTCTTTTTAATTTTCTAATAATATTTTTTTATATATTATTTAATTTATTATTAATTTAAAATTAGAAATGTTGCCTTGGAAACTAGCTGAAATGTTTTATTTATTTACTTTATTATTTATTGATTTATTGATTTTTAGTTTTAGTTCACTATAATAACCCTGGACATTAGGGAATTGTATCCACTGCCCAAGCATTCACGTCTACATCCTTGTGAAAGAGTATGTTTCTGATCTTTTAAACTTTTGAAAAGCCTGTATATTTTTTTCTGTGAGACAAACGGGTGCCTTTTTATTGTTTGTTGCTCAGTCTTGTACACACACGGATGCCCACAATCACAGGGTGCTAATTATATCTTTGAGAATGGAAAAATGCAGATTGAATGATGGGAGTTTGGGTCGCAGGTGGTGATGCGTGATAGACGCAAACATTTTTAAATGATCCTGATACAGAACTGATGTGACACATACAACGGCTGTGGGTGTATTCTGTGGGTCGAAAGACATCAGCAGATGTAGTTTATTAGACTTGCTTGTTTCAGATGAAATAACCAGCGAAGAAACAGAGTGTACCTGAAAACACCTCAAAACATATGGGCAAAAGAATTGCACGCCTTCTAAATGCTGCAGATTTATAAGGTCACACAGATGTAAATTGGGGTGCATGGCATGCTGTTTGGCCATATAACCTCATCAACTCTAGCTGAATTAGATGTTTTTTATTTGTTTGCTACTCCAACAAACAAAGGGTTTCAAAAAGGACATATCATTATCTGTCCCCAGCCTGCTTTAAATTTTATTAATTTAGCAGAGTCTTTAACCCAAAGTGATTTATCCTAAGAAATTAATAACATTTTCTTATCTGATATTTAATTATTTGTAAATTTATATATTTATTTATTTATCTTTAATTACAAGCAATATATATGTAAGGGACAAATATGTATAAACTAGAACTTACTTTAAAACTTACTTTAAAATGGTCTGTTTTATTCCACTGTTGTTGTGTTCTATAATGGCTTTTCTGTTGCGCTCATCTGTGATTAAAACAGGTCCAAACTAAACAGCAAGAGTATGCTAGACCTGCTTTCCAGTAGTTATAGAAGCATTCCTTCACTGTTGAATCATCTTTTGATCCTGGAGGCCAACAAAAACTTTGTGTGTGTGTGTGAGAGAGAGAGGCTGAGAAACAAGAGTGTATTAATTTACGACACAAAATAATGTTGCTCTTAAGGCAAGACTTTTAACGGCATGAGTCATAGCGTCAGGTTTAATGAAACTGTACTGTGAGCTGATAAAGACACTGCTTACCTCATATACAGCCAGGCTTCCAGAACTTTAGATATGAATCAGGTGCAACATCCGGCTGGAACATATTAGGGATACATACAGCTTTCCTGCTCTCTGTGAGCTCTTATCTGAGTCTTACGGGAAATCAGCATGTGTGAGTTGTCAGAACAATAACACAAATGCACTGCAGCATGCAGTGGGTTGGACTGCTGCCATCTGTGTGTGTATGTGTGTGTTGCTCAGCCCACTTTGCCACATGCAGACAACAAGACAACACAAGGCAAGCTGTTCAACATGGATGGGCATCGCTGAGGGTCACATGACGATACAGTAAACAAACCTTAAAGGCCTTAAAGGGATAGTTTGACCAAAAATGACAATTCTGCCATCATTTACTTATTCGTATCATTCCAAACTTGTATGACTGACTTACTTTCTTCTGTGGAATGCAAAAGAAGATATTTTGAAGAATGTTGAAAACCAAACAGTTTCGGTTCCCATGAACAAAAATACAATGGAAGTCAATAGGAACCAAAGCGGTTTGGTTATTGGTACTGTTTGGCATTCATGTTACACAATTTAAGTAGACATACAGTATATATAGCAGGTGTTTGGCGGTTGTCAAGCTTTATTTTGGACAAAGCAAAGACATTATTAAAAAAAATGAATGTGTTAAAACTCGCAAATTTTAATGGCTGCTAAGCAAGACTCTTAAACACAGCTGTCTACTCAATGAGCCAGTCTCATTAAAACAGTGACATTATTGCCAGACTTCTTGATTCATTTTTTACTAATGTAGCTGTTAGTTTTGGCTAACTTGCTGGTATTTTTTACGCTTGCATAGGACAAGCTCACCCAAATACCACTTTAATTATTTTTATACAGACTTCAAGGTTTGTTATAGTTCAGTTAAGGATTCTTTTGATTATGTGTATATAACTAGGTGAAAACTGTTATTTATATGTGAGTGCTTTCTGTGTGTCACCTGCTCCTCTTAAACTGTAATTATCACTTCATGTGTCTAGAGAATGTCACTTCTGCTTGTGCGTGCGAGCGAGTGAGCCAATACACAGTCATACGGCATATGCTGTGAAGAGCAGTGATTTGGGTTCTGGCTTTGTCCGCGGACCGCCTGCATACATGGTGTCACGCTAATCCCAAACCACTCTCATGTCTCTCTTCCTTCTCTTGCTGCTCTCCTCTCCTTGGGGCCAGACTGAATTTCCTGCAGGAACTCGCTCCGCAGCGCTTGGCAGTGGTTCTTTAATTTAACTAAATTTGAAACTGGAGAAATCTGACACAAGATGGACAGTCAGTTCTTGCTGTATAAAGACAATAGCAGTGCTAGCAATCTGGACTCACAAATAGTGTTGAATGATTGTTGTTTTTATTAGAACAAATGTTTCCACTCTCAAATAACATTTCTGATGTGCAGGAAAGTCAAAATGAAATCAAAATTTATCTTGTTTACTTGAGACATATTGATTGACATCTCCACTTTTTTTCTTTCTCTTGTTTTACTTAAGAATAGTTTATTATACTTACCACAATCTTTGTTTACCATAATCTTTTTAATTTATTTTTTTAATCTTTTTGCAATTTATTTATTTATTATTATTATTATTATTATTATTATTATTATTATTATTATTATTATCTTTAAATGTCAAATGT
>NW_015539898.1:1428798-1432353 GCF_001515605.1 Sinocyclocheilus anshuiensis | reverse complement strand
TTTACCATATTTACCATAATCTTTTTAATTTATTTTTTTAATCTTTTTGCAATTTATTTATTTATTATTATTATTATTATTATTATTATTATTATTATTGATTAAAGTTTGCATAACATAATCTTTATTTATTTTCAACAAAAATTCTAACCTATTTGCAATGTATTATTATATTATATTATATTATATTAGTAATAGTAGCAGTTCTTGTTGTTGTTGTAGTATTCATAATAATAATAATAATAATAGTTTTACTTTTGCTATTTGTGCCTCCAAATACAGATATTATGCTGGAGTTAATGATATGTATGTGTAAATATGCGCATATCTAAACATTTAAACTGCACAATTTATGTAGGATGAAAGAATGCACAAATACTCCTACAAAAAAAGTGTTACGAAATAATACATGAAGACATTTTGTGTAAAGTTTGTATTCAGAGATGAGTCCTTCTAGAAATGTCCTAAAGTGGCATCAACAAAAAGGATGAGACCTTTCATAATATCTGCTCTCGCAGCCGAAATCAAGCACACTTGGCGGCACATAGTGAACAGCTGACCGTTAGATAAAGAAATGAGTCATTTATGTGTTAATGTTATTCACCAGCTGTTTTGTCTTTCTAATACAGAAAAAACAGCTTGTAATCTTTGAGTATGTGAACTTTGGATGTCTCTCAGCAGTGGAAAGTGTGTTGGAAAAGCAGTTTTCTTCATGGTGAATGAAGTTTAGACATTGTTAGAATAATATTGTATATAGTTTTTCACTTTTTGAATGTCAAGCACACTTTCTGAAAGCAGCTAATCCAGATAGTACAGGCAATCTTGGCAGCCCTCTATTCAATACAGTGACCACTGCATGGGGCCACAGACTGAACCATATTATTGTTAAATGCAACTAATGCTACAGCTTATGGGAAGCGACTTTATCCAGCAGCTTATGATTGTAATGCTATGGGAACATGTACCTTTGTGGGTTTTAGAGCAGAATTGGCCCAGCATGCATGCTCTGCAATTGTTTCTGGCCAGCAACTGGAAAAGCCAGTCAGGAAGAAAGAGGTCATTGCTGGAAATCTTGGTACCATCACGTATAGCAAGCATGGATTAGAGCTGATCTCACATACCCACACCAAAACTCCCACCAGGTCATGTTACCTACCTTATGGTTTACCAGAGCATACGGCGTGAAGGAAGCGAGAAGGTTTTCAGTTGATTGGAGAAACTCCGAGTGAACAAGACCATGTGAGAAGGTAGAAGAAGAGAAGGAGCTGAACATAGCAGCTGTATTTTGGAGCGGATATCCCTCTGTCTCTTCCTGCTACACTGCTCATGCAAAGAGCAGAGTGGGCATGTGTCCGTGAGAGTGGGAATTGTAGAAAAAAGGCTAAAAAGTGCAAGTACGGGTCAGGGTACTTACTCGTTAACAACACCAAGTTCTAGTTTTCCTCCAACAAGCCATTTCATGCTACAGAGGCGAAGCAGAGAGGGGACATTCTCAAGACAAAGTCTCTAGTGTGTGTGTAAAACAGACCCCCCAGTAGTCAGCTACTAAGACTGCACAAGGTAATGGTTTTCCTCAAGGGTTTATCTGGCTACGCTTGACTGGATTTTCACAGGTCTGCTGTGGTTTTGGTAGACGATGGCCTTGTAGATCTAAGTAAGACCAGTTATATGGTTATTCTTGCAATATTTCAGCACCTCTACTGTTTTATTAGTCTATCCGAACTGTTTTCATCTTAATCCAAATCAGACACCATAGAAGGTAGTAGCTCAGTTCCAAAACCTAGGCTGCATCCAAAACCGAGGCTGTACTACTATATAGTAGGGAAGTATGCGATTTTGGATGCAGCTGTAGTGTGTTGCCTATGCTCTGTGGAGAAAAAAAAAAAATTCATCCAAGATGCAGTTAGAGTTGAGGGAATTGTTGAATTTAGATATGAAAAAATATAGATATAGAAAGTATTTAATCTCATTACAGATGTAGTTTCTTAGCCAATATGCGTGTGGGTGGGCTATGTACATTTTCCACTTGTCAGAGGATCATATTGTTAGCGTTGCATCTTGGCACTGTCTTTTATTGCTTCTAAGTAGACTCTAGTCTGATATTGTCTAAAGGTAGTTGTTGGCTCATGTGTCCGGATGGATCCAAGATAGACTTGGAGCGGTTGGTATTGAAGTACAGGGGATCTTTAAACAGTTGGTCTTGTTTCCACAGGTGGCCCTCTTTCTTGCTAGAGAGAAAGAGACGGAATGAGAGACAGTTTGGGGCATTGAAAGTCAGGGGAGAGAACGAGAGAAGAGGGAGATAAGGGTAACATTGAATTTTTGGCATGCACAGTCTCTGCTCCATATTTACTCTGGTTTCATCAGGTCCGACCATATGCCAAGCCTTAGAGCTGAAGCGAGCTTTGTGCATTCAGAGACACAGTGCATACTTGAATTCCTACAATAGTAAACTTACATTTCCCCTCCCAGTAGAACATTCCAGACTTTAAACACTAGTGTTTTCTTTGAGAGCTTCAGGAACTGGGTTTGCTGCACGGTTCGGCAAAAATCATTGAATACATGTGGTGAATATCCTGTCGAAGTGTTATATTTAGGTTATGTGGTGGACAGAATAGCTGTACTGTCTTGCTCCCTGATTTATTAGAGCTGCTTGTTTGGGTAAATAATTGAACAGGCCCCTATCTTTCCCCTAAGTTATTAACATTTAATGATGCTCTATTTATGCAACAAACATGAATGATAACTCAAATTGTGTGGATATTTGAGGGGAAGTGTGCAATGACTTTGCTAGGCAACCACCAAGCAACACTCTACACAGCAAAATAGCCAGAGTTAAATCAACTCTGCTCAGAGTACATACTGTCCCAATCTACAGAGTGTTAAAGTAACACTGAAGCAGCGTTAAAGTTAATGGGAAAATTAAGCAATTAATTAATTGATGAGTGAGCATTATTAAAGAAAACCCGCTCTTAACAATGTTGAAGATGAACAACTACTGCTCAGACTTTTAGACATGAAAATGTATCACATAATCCTCAACAGTGGTAACTCTGCTTCAGTGTTACTTTAACACTCTGTAGATTGGGACAATATGTACTCTGAACAGAGTTGATTTAACTCTGGGGATTTTGCTGTGTAGCAACCACTCCCATCCCAGCATCATGGTGCCAGCTTTAGAATGGGCATGTACCAAATGTGCTGTGAGATTGAACTCATGGTCTTGTGTGTGAAAGCTTCACCTGGGTCTTGAGTGGAAACACACACTGATGTGAGTGAGGTCTGACCCAGCAGATGGTCAGTCAAAAGGGCTGCTAAAACAAACAGATGTTTAGGAGATGCTGACAGGCGTGCTGAGAGGAGCTGAGACTACTATGTGGAGTCTACTTTTCTACTCTTTCTTTCACTCTTTCACTTGGTTTCTTTTGCTTGTTCTTTTGATCTTGATTTCTCTGTTTTTCATTCTTCCTTTTCATTCTGTTTTTGCTAGTTCTTTGGCTCAGGCTTTTTCTTTCACTCTTTCTTGTTCCTTGTTCCTCCTTTTTTTTTTTTTTT
>NW_015539898.1:1426007-1428297 GCF_001515605.1 Sinocyclocheilus anshuiensis | reverse complement strand
CTTTTTCTTTCCCTCTTTTTTTTTTCTTGTTCCTCTTTTTTTTTTTTTTTTAACTTTATTTCACTTTTGCTCTTGTATCTTTTTCATTTGCTCTTGCTTTCTATTTCTTTCTTTGTTTCATTCTCTTAGACTCTTCTGCTCTTCCTTTCTTTTTATTATTTATTTTCCTCTGTCTGTTCATGTCTATCCACACACATTCTACATGATGGATTCATTGTTGTGCCTTGAGCTGAAACACAAATAATCTCACAGACGGAGACTCACACACAACGTTGTGACTGCTGTCAATCAGAGCCCTGACCTCAAAACACAACCCTCGCTCATGGATATATGAAATCAAACTATACAAACAGAGCAATGGTAATGTGATTAATCACAGTGTATTGTGCTATTGAATTTAGGGCCTATGTCAGGCAGATAAACCGGTAATTCATCGTTGGATTTGTTTTGATAAATTACTAAGATTAGAATTTATTTTTAATCGTTATCTCTACGGCGTGATTCCTGACTTTTTGATTGGCAGATGTTCTGAAGAGACGTGTGTGTGTGTGTGTGTGTGTGTGTGTGTGTGTTCCTTGTCCTCTGTGACCTGTGTGCAACACCAGGTTAACTGCCGTCCGTTGACTAATGTTTTACGCCGTCCATAAATGTTCATATCCTAAAATTATAATGTTTATACAAAAATGTTAATATAGTATCTTTTTATATAATTTTCTACATATTTTTCAACTCCAAAAAGAAAGCCCAGCACATATATTTAAATTTATTGATAACTTCCTTTTGCTTTGGAAACACAGTGAAGTTCTCTCTCTCTCTCTCTCTCTTGGCCCACTTCAGGGCCAGTTATAAGTTATTAACTGGCTGAGACCTGGCCCAGTTATGGCCCATGTGTGGCCTGTTACGTTGAGATGTATGTGGTGTCTATGCATCTCTCTCTCTCTCTCTCTCTCTCTCTCTCTCTCTCTCTATGTCGTAGCAATAAATGGCTTCTCTGTTTTTGCGGATTGATCTGAATTTTCTCTCTCTCTCTCTTTCTGCAGATCTGAGGTCTACAGGTACATCCCATCACTTCTCTTTCCTGTTGAACACATCAGACTATCGCATCCTGCGCATGGATGAGGATCACGACCGCATGTATGTGGGCAGCAAAGACTACATCCTGTCTCTGGACCTCCATGACATCAACCGAGAACCTCTCATAGTAAGAACCAACACAAACCACTCCATCTGCCTCCCACTAACATAGATAGATAGGCGGGTCGATTTATTTATTATTTTTTAGTATTTTATGTTTTTATTTGTTTATTTTTGTTTCATTTATGAATATATATTTGATCATTTATTTATTCAGTTTTGTATTTTAAGTTGTATACTTTTATTTTACAGCTTTTGCTTTTATTTATTTATTTGATTTATTCTTTTGTTTTTAATTTTTACAGTTTATTTTATTTATTTTTATTTGGTGTTTTTAATGTATTATTTTATAGGGCTGGGTAAAAAATATTGATATCTTGATATTAATCGATTATCATTTTTACGGAATGGTATCGATTCTTAAAGGTGACCTATTATGACCCTTTTTACAAGATGTAAAATAAGTCTCTGATGTCCCCAGAGTGTGTATGTGAAGTTTTAGCTCAAAATACCCTACAGATAATTTTGTATAGCTTGTTGAAATTGCCATTTTTAGGGTATGAGCCAAAACGTGCTGTTTTTTTGTGTTTGTTCCTTTAAATGAAAACGAGCTGGTGCTCCCGCCTCCCCTTTCAGAAGAGGGTGGAGTTTCTAGAGCTCGCGCACCGGCATGCCAGCAATAACAAAACACTCGCACGCACTGAAAATGTCAGAAGCTGCTAGTAGTGGTGTTCAGCCAAATATGTTCGAACCGGTGTCGTGACGAATTCTGCTCCCTGCCAGATTATTTATGAATTACAAAAACGGGGAGCACGGCGCTTTAAAAATAACAACATAGCTGGTCTCATGGTGCCATCACATGCTAACACGAACTTTATAAGTCCCGAATATGATTATGAGCTAGACAAATTCAAGCGGTCAATTTCACATTGCTTTCATATGCAATTTTTAACTATTCACTTCCTATTCACGATCATTCTGGTAGCACGTGAAGGCAGCATCAGTGAAAACAGACAGACAATGGTAGCTTTAGCAACATTATTAGCCTTACAGAGTGCCAAGAAGCTCTTTCAGAAAGGCAATTTGGAAAATAAATGCATGATACTTACTACTTCTAGATGGCGTAACGTTAGCTGGATCATGAACAGTTGGCACT
>NW_015539898.1:1424551-1425158 GCF_001515605.1 Sinocyclocheilus anshuiensis | reverse complement strand
AAAGGAGTTGGTGGATTTTTATCATTATAGGGTGGTTGTGTACACACACTGCCAACACACATTTATGTCCAAACGCAAAAGTGAGTTTTGCATAATAGGTCCCCTTTAAATCCCAAGAATCGATTTGTCTAGCCTGTTTTCAGTTAATGGACGGAACGTTGAAGGGCATTTCCCATCCAATATATCGCAATAAGCATTGTGCTTTGGTAATTTTTATATGAAACAACGTCTCAGATTTCAAATTCTGTCCATTGTATTGCAGTATTCAAACAATAAATGTTGTTTTGGCGCTGTTTAATGTGAAGTGACAGATCGCTGTAGCTCCTCAGTTCAACAGACGCGGCGAGGCGCATGTGAACTCATCATCTCCTCCACATTAATACCAGTTTCAGCACAAAATAATCATGACTAAACATCCGAAGGTAAGTTAAAAGAGAGAGTACAACTTTACAAGCCTATCCTTTCTCATGTAATCGCTCAATCAGTGTTTCAGCCGCGCAAAGACGTCAATATAATGGTTTAAAAACAATGTCATGTAATGTCACATTTACCTCAGAAAAACATATTTGGTGACCATAAACTCATTAGTCAGATAGAAAAATAAACT
>NW_015539898.1:1419659-1424242 GCF_001515605.1 Sinocyclocheilus anshuiensis | reverse complement strand
CTCATGTATATTTTACAGCATTAGTTGAGAGATTTTTTTCCTTGAGAAAATTTGGCATGTACTGTACCTGATATACAGTATATCCAAAATAATCGATATCGAATCGGTAATCGAATCGCAAGCTTGTGAATGAGAATTGAATTGAATCGTGAAATTTGTGTCAAAACCCAGCCCTATTATTTTATATTTTTATTTAAATTGTTTTATTTATTATTTACAGTTTTATTAATTAATTAATTAATTTAAAGAATGATATTCACATTCCTGGACAAACACAATCCATAAACTAAATCACAGCAGTCTCCAAGGGTCATTTCTCCATCACTGTTACTTTTACTGATTAGCTCACAGCAATTCAGGAAACTGACTATTAAATTCTATAAAACTAAAGGCTGGATATGTGGGGAACTTTGGGGCCTTATAAACATTCAGGGTGAACATTCCCTGGCTGGTTCAGCTCATTACGGTGAAAGGTTGTTGAGTTAAAGTGGATCGTTTCTGAGATAGTGTGTCATTGTTGTGACAAATGGGATTGACCATTCTCTCTTATACTCTCTCTTTCAGATACACTGGCCTGTTTCCCCACAGAGGAAAACGGAGTGTGTTTTAAGTGGCAAAGACACAAACGTGAGTGCCGTCTTTCAATTTCTTTGATTCCACTCCGCTCACATATACTCTAATCTGGAAGGCCGCGAAACACACAGAATAGCACTCTTGGAAAACCGCTCAGCCCTTCAAATTAGTGTTCTAATTCCTCCAAGAATTATTCCAGACAGTGTCACAACAACATACACAACCAGTTTTTCAGTTTACAGTTGGTCCACATTTGCTCGCAAGATATCTTTGTTTAGACATCTTAACTCATCTCGATAACTCCAGCCAGCTCTCACTTATGAAACACTATGGCTATGTGACATCTGTTTGTGGTTTGGATTTTAAGCTGTAAATGTCTTTACAAATACACAGCATATACAAAATCGTTTGGTCAGGGTCTATAGCCCTCAAGCTCCACAAAACATATTTGCTGATATAAATGAAGTGAAAGTGAGATATTCAAGTTTAGGAGTAGTGCTGAGGTCAAATATATGTGTTACAAACCTCAGCCTTCCAGGTCAGACACCACACACAAAAACATATGCACTCATAGATATTCAGAGAGGGAAAACAGATGCTAGATCCAGCATGCAATGAACTCGAATCGGTCAAATTCCTAGATTTGCGGACATATGGAATTGGACATGCGGTTTAGTGGTCTGGTACAGAAACCGTGTGCATCACCTGATCATCTGCACATCTGCGGGGTGCATTTCATTGGGGGTGTTTTGTTGTGCACTGGTATGGTATTTAGTGTCAGTTTGGTTGTGGGATGTGATGGGTTTTAACCACAGCTCAGGAATTATTAATAATGTTGAATGCACTTGCTATGAAATTAATCCACATGTAGCTCTTTAGGGGATCATTTCTGATTTGAATCTTTTGAACTCTTGAAATACATACATCAGTACAGAGTTTAAAAACCTAGGAAATAATTGGATGCTTCTTTCCTGTGATTTCCTATTAAAAGAGGAAGTTATGCTTTTTTAAACAGGCAATAGTCTTTCAGTGACATCACAGCTAGATGAAGCCATGATTAGCTGCATATTGATACTCTATGAATGCATGTTGTTGAGTTTTGAAATACAAAATTTTGGGGTCAGTAAGATCCCAAGTGTTATTATAAACTATCATATTGCAAAGTCTTCTACAGCCATTTTTTCTTTGAGGTCAAATACAGTGAAAGTGGAGCAATAAAGTTTGAGATGATTTAAAATGCTGACATGTTTATAGCTAGCTACCCGTATACCTGATTGCGTTGGCCAAACATTAGCATCTGTGTTTGCATACTAGCAGAGTATGTTTCTGGCATTGTTACAGTTCTTGTATTCGGACAAATAGTCTCTAAATACTGCCATCAAAAGTTTTGGTCTGTTTTCCCAGAACTGAAGGACTAATTTTCACATGTTTATATCTGCCTAAAGTTTATTTTCTTATCGTTTAGCAGTAGCATGTAGCATATAATGCTAACATAACCCAAAAGCTAACAGACATGAACTAAAAGCCACAATTTCACTGTTTTTTTTTTATGTCTGGTCTAATGGCTCTTTTGTTCAGTCTGTCACAGACATGTGTGAAAATAATTACCGTGATTGTTTCCTCTCTCAGGGCGAGTGTGGTAATTTCATTCGTCTGATTGAGCCGTGGAACAGGACACACTTGTACGTGTGCGGGACGGGCGCCTACAACCCAGTGTGCACTTATGTCAACAGAGGACGCAAGCCTATGGTAACTACCTTTTCTGAGAGTGGGGTGACAGGGTACACCTGGATACCTGTGAGGCACAGGTGTTCTTACTGTTTTTATAGCTATTCCTTTTCCAGATTTCTCAACAAATCTATCCATTACCAACTCTTACATTTCATCAAGTGAGATTTCTCACTCACCGTCCCCCTGTGTCACCTCCTCCCCCATTAAAAACCCTCCAGGTGTTGGCTGGCGTTCACCCTCACAGCTGCCTTCCCCAGTGCGCTATAACTCTCTCTCCTGTTTAGTCTTACTCTTTAACTGAGGAGCTTGAGTTTCTTCACTCAAGCCAGGCATCACTCTGTGGACCCTCGTTGCCTTATTAGGACCCTTGCTTGTGCAGCTAGCACTTTTGCCACTCTAAATACAATGCTTGTTCTGTAATGATGGTCCAGGGACTTTTAAAGTGGAATTAATAGAAGTCAGACGTTGGGAGTCCATTTACATTATTTTCTTAACACACGCACACACCTATGCTAATAATACAGTTACTCTAATTGGTTATACATTTCTTAATGGGATAGTTCACCCAAAAATGAAAAACATTTTCGGAACTTGGAACAAAATAAATGTTTTAAATGTTAAATTAAATGTTATTCAAAAAGTCACACAGGTTTGGAATAACATGAGGGTGAATAAATAATGACAGAATTATTCCTGTAGTTAGTTTTAAGTTTTAAAACTTAGTTTTAAGCCTGAGATCTGTATTATGTAAGGTGTTATGCTATGGGAGCTCCCATTATAGCGTCTCAGTATGGTACTGGTGGTCTGTAGCCCCCCATAATACTAAATTGCCTCAACATTTCCCAGGAATGTTTAACTGGCACACATCCTTTTAATACCCTCCGCATTTGAATGTTGGTATAAGAGCTGAGAGGTGATATCATACCCCTTCACACCCTGCTCTTTCTAGACAGGAAACCTGGGTCACAGACTGCGTCCACAAAGTCCTCCAGTCAGGCAAACATCTTCACGTCTGTCCCAATGAGCACGACACACATCACGTCTAACACATACAGACGCACATTAATCCAAAGGCATCCAGATGTGGCCAACTGCAGCAGGTCTTTGGCATGCTAGCCCAGTCTTTGCATTCAGACTGTACCCAAGAGGGTATGTTGAAAGAAACACATGTGGCCACAGCAGATGTGCTGACTCGGTGTTGATTTTTGGGGTTTTCCGATAGCCAGCTGTGCAACAAATCACGATCAAACCATCCAACAGCAGCACGCTATGATAAGCATCTGCGCGAACCCGACACCACAGTCCCAGACCAGTTTTGCTTTACACTTCAAGATATCTGTAGTGCCTAATATCTTTCACACACAAACTCTCTTCCGAAACCTAGTAAGCAAGCTTGATGTCCATGCTGAAAAAGAGTGCACAGTAAACCAGGTGGTTAGCAGTGTTGTGCAAGGTACTTCCAAACTGTAATACATTATAGATTACTTGTTACTGTTATTTAAAAGTAATTCCTTACCTTACAATATTACTGTCTCAGAATTGTAATGTGTTACATGACTCCTGTATTACTTTTGAGTTACTTTCACTAAAATAACTACAGAAGTAGAACTTAACATTCTAAAATGACAAAATGTACTGCAGAGCATTTTACATCCAGCAGAGGGCGATATGGTGTATCATAATGACTGTGCGCTATCCAGGCTACTAACAATAAAGTTTATAATTGGCAAAGTCAAGGCTCAAGACAATGCAAGAAAGGATGACAGCCAGAATCACAAATGGTCCAAGTCTTTTAAAAGTATGGTAGAGGTAAAGTGATTATCTGGCAATATCAGTGAATAGCTTGGGTCTATTCATATTAGACACAACAGGACTATATGTAAACTCTAATGCCATGACAAGATGCGCATACGTCCATCTCGTGAATGTACAGTCTTCTGAGGGAGATGAATTAAATAAATCGCTAAACAAATATATCAGAAGCTGTCGTTTAGTCTTTATTTACAAACTTGGACACCACACGCGGCTACGAACAGGAAATAGAACTTACTTGCGGCATTTTTGACCAAGTACTGCTCACTGCAGAGCCAAATGACCTCCAGCTCCCCCTCTCTGGATGTCCAGCTCCACCTCTGTGTGAACTAATGGGTGGAGTTATGTTTAGCGATAGGGTAAGGGGTAGGGTTAGGGAGTGGTTGGGTGTCTAGCTCCACCCATTACATCCAGCGAGGGGGAGCTAGAGCTCCAGCTCCTCCCATTTGGCTCTGCAGCGAGCGCCC
>NW_015539898.1:1413767-1419370 GCF_001515605.1 Sinocyclocheilus anshuiensis | reverse complement strand
CATTTTGGGCTAAAAGTGTGTTGTAACGCAAGCGTTACTGAACATGTACCGAGTAAAATATTACTGAAAATTGATTAGTAATGCCTTACACTACTGCGTTACAGCAAAAAGTAATCCGTTACTGTAAAGCATTACTTTTGTAATGCGTTACTCCCAACACTGGTGGTTAGTTAGTCTGTTTTGATGGTTTTAGAGTCTACTTCCCCTACTACCAAGGCAACTTCCTAACCGAAGCGGCAATGAACAATCACAATGCAGAAAGCGGGGCATAAAATTACATAGCACACAAAAATACTTAGTTTATTGATTATGTTCATGATTTATTCATATATTCAATAAAACTGGACTATTTTGCACTACTAAAATAATTATATTTAAAAAGAAAAGTAAATAGAAAAAGTACATGTAAATAGATAGAATGGAAGAATACAAAGAAACATATCTTAGCAATTGTCATATTAATAAAATAATAATAATTATAAATGAATAAAAATAATGATAAAATAAAAAAAATAAAAAGAATATCTAATAAAAAAATGGTAAAAGTACAAAAAATGGCATGAATTGATTGCACACATGTGAAATGAGGTGTGTGTGTTATCTAAAAAATATTACACTTATATAATATAAAATGTATTTATTTTTTACTTTTTTTATCATCATACATTGTACTGTGCAATCCATTCTGGGATTGCCTTTACTGTAACGGATACTTGCAGTGATGCCTTATTTTATTTTTTATTTCTTTAATTTATTATTATTAATATTATGCATTTATTTTATTTTTGGCAAAATCACAGCTTATTACGTTTTGGAACAGAGCTGATTTTTCACTTGCAAAAGCATTCATAGATACACATACATGTAATGAATATTGTTTCTCTGAGTGTTAAAGGTCACCTCAGTGCCTAGCTGAACGTATGTCCTCTTTTTCTTTTTGAAACGGGCAACCATGCTTGGTAAGTGAGTAACATCTTAAGTCATGTGACTGTGTTCTGTTTTAGACTGCCATGCATCTCCAGATGCCCCAGACCAGAGGAAGATCTAGTCGTGCAGCTGAACCTGAAACAGTGTTTGATGAGACAGGACTACAGGTGGGACGCAGATCTGGATGTCTGCCGCGAGCCTGATGACTCTCCTTCAGTCTAAAGATGCATTAACCTGCATGCTTTTCGTTCCTCTGTCTTTCTTGTTCCGCCTCATCTGTGTCTGATGTCTGGAGGTTTTTTTGTTAACTCTTTGTCTTGTGTTTCTAACCTGTTTTCTTTTAAAGCTTTGTTTTGTGTCACGTCTTGTTTTTTGTGCATTAAAGTCTTTGCTTTCTTTTAACTGTAGAATATAATATGTCTTCATGGTTAATCTCTGTTGGTTGATTGAAGTTTTGTTCTTCTGTAGTGTCTTAGCTTGTTGAGTGTTTCTCTCTTTGTAGTTCAACTTGCAAACCTAACTTCTGAAGTTAATTGTTAATTTGCAAGATATTTTTCAGTGGAACATTACATAATCTGAAAGTGTTTTTTTCTGGTACTATTGCAATTTCTTTATAAATGACTAACTTGCAATACATAACCTTCTCTGTTTTAGTTTGATCACTGCCCTCAAAGGAGTGAATGCTAAACACGCACACAGACTTTCAGACAGTTGATACAGAGCAAACACAAGGCGGCTATACCAAACACAAAGAAGCAGAGGAAATAATAGACCTACACAGCTAAACATTACTCAAATACTTCAGCCGGCCTACTTTTCACATCACACGAAGAAGTGCTTAACCTTTTTGTGACCTGAGCTCACTCCTAGTACAATCTTTATGGGGATACTGTAAGTTTGAGAATCACAATGTAAAGACTCAAACCTTAAACTACACTTTTGTTGACTAAAGCATTGCTCCTAAAGCACTAACACTGCAGAAATAGGACTTTACATCAAGAGAAAATGTAAATTAAATGTAAAAAATATGGTTATTTGGCATCACTTAAACCCAGTGTAAGTGTATTTTATTTATATTAAAATGTATTGCTAGATAAAGTTACAATGTAGATTTAATTGCTTCTTTTTTTTTAATTAATTTTTTTTTATATAATATATATTATTATTATTATTATATCATTTATTTTTTATATTTTTGTAAATCCATTTATTAAATATAATTGTGAATGGTAAAAAAAAAAAAGACAGATCTAATCCATTACCTTATTAATAAAATTATTTAAAAAATAATATTTATTAATTAAATGTATGTAATACATTTATTTTTTTATTATAATGATAATAATAATAACATAGTGGCATAAATGGATGGCAAACACATAAATGAAATGAGGCATTTGAAAACTTTTTTTAATGATTATTCAGGTAATTCTCACAAAATTTAGCAATTTTTGCAGTACACTATAATTTCCATTCAATGCCCCATATCACATCTGTCAAACGGAAGAATATAGGGTATCTATAGCAAATTTGTAATTTCTCATTTAAAGCAACCCTGCAGGATCTGTTTGTTTCTGTTGGATTTAATAATGGGTGAAATGAAAATCTGTTAATGCTGGACAACTCTGAATATTTTGACAGCCGTTCCGCTCTCCTTTAAATTAATGTTGATCGATAAGATGAGAAATGTCTTGCAGTCCTCCGTCTCCTTCTGTGACTGTAGAGGAAAATCTCAGGTTAGAGAGCTATGGCTCTGGCTCATGGCGAGTCTTCAGGGCATGTCAGCACATGCTCGTGGCAGTTCCTAAATCGCACATTCAAATACCTGTCAGTCAGTGTTTCTACATCATGCCTGAGGGATTCTGGGACGGTTTGGTGTCAGTAAGCCATTTCGCCACGCTCACAATGCAGGATTAGATGGGTGTTAGCAGGAGCATGGAGGCTATGTACAAGCAGAGAAGTTTGGATAGTGAAACTTTTTATCTACACATTGTATTCTGGGATCTATCTTTGAGATTAGTTAATAGGGGTTATGTGCAACAGACTTCCGTATTCTGTTAACCGGGTCTCGTCGCTTCCGGTTCAAGCGTTTTGCATATGTTTAGTTAAATATGAACCCGTTTTACTCAAGATGCCTTCAAAGTAGATACCAAAGATTATCATAGCCAATGTCCATCACATATGCGGACTGATATCTAAAAGTTTTTCACATTTAGATATAAAAATTTAATAAAACGTCAACAATAAAAACAGCTAGCTAGTTTAACTGATTATCTTAAAAGTCCATAGATATCGCTATTATTTAATACGGCTGTTAACACGTTCTCCGACAAGCGGAAGCAATGAGACCTGTTTTCCGGGTTTGGTCAGGTGATGTTCGACATATACCCTATTTTACACTATTGCTTTTCTCTTACCAACTGTACATCATAGTCTTTGTCATCACACGCCTAACGCTGTTGATTAAATCCATGTCATGTTTTATAGGGATTTGAGGACCTATGCAAAGCATTTCTGTAGAATTGATCGTAAGACAGAGAGATCTAATCTTTGCTTTCAATTTTCCTTTCAGGAATATATCTTCCATCTGGAGCCCGGCAAGGAGGATTCTGGGAAGGGAAAGTGCCCATATGATCCAAAACTGAACAGTGTCTCAGCTTTGATTAGTAAGTCCCTTCAGCAATTCCATTCAAAACTGTGGAAACCTATTTCCACTTCGATGAAGAGTTGGGTGTTGAATGTGCCACATTGTGCATTCTTTTGTGCTTGTCCTACTAAAAAAAAAAAAAAAAAAGGCACTGCTTATGCTTGTGAGCATTCACTTTCGTGACTATTCAAAGTCGCTTTAGAAGACTTATTGCCCAAAAAAGTGACAGGCTTTTCCTGCAAGCATGAAGCAACTTGGTATTTTCTCTTGAGATGGTCATTTCTTTACTTACACTAAAAAATGCTGGGTTAAATATAACCCAGCGCTGGGTTAAAAAGGGACAAACCCAGCTATTAGGTTGTTTTGACCCAGCGGTTGGGTTCAAAACAACCCAACCGCTGGGTCAAAACAACCCAATAGCTGGGTTTGTCCTTTTTTAACCCAGCATTTTTTAGAGTGTAGTGACAGTTCAATTGAATTAAATGGAGAAATCGCTGCATTATTGTTTGTGTTTTACTGGAAAAGTCCAAACCATGATTTCTGAGTAACTCTTAATGGAGAATTCAGATGGCAGTGTTGTGTTTTAACAAGTCCTCTAATGATGCTTCTCACTGTGAGTCTTCATGCACTAGCAAACTCAATGGTTTACTGATAATTTGTAACGGGTCGTTTCAGAATAGTGCTTGAGGGGAAAAGCTTTTCACATTTAGATAGGCTAACTATGGTCCATATTGTAATGTTGAGGAAGAGATGGCCTTGCTAATTTATTAGGCTCATTGTAGCTATATTAGGTCTGAAACAAAAGGAGTTTCAATTGGAATAGGGCTGCATCGAAATAAAACCAAAATTGTGATACTGCTTAGTGTGATTATCAAATTACAAAGGCTGCGGTTTAATTAAATAAATATATATTCTGTGTGTTTCAGAGTGAAGCGATTCTTTTACATGTGAGCAAGTCGTGATCCAGTGTTTTTAGTGTCTCAGACTGACTTGATTAAACTCCATTTCTGAAAACGCTGGGATTTTGGCTCACTTGTGTAGTTAACCCTCATCCGTCCCTCCCGAACCTATAACAAAAGTGTCCCTCGTGGGTCAAAATGACCCGAAGGCCAAAAATGACACTCATTTTATTTTTGGTCCAGAAAGCTTATATTGGAACATTTAATACAAAAAAAATATATGTAGGTTTTTCTATTATTTTTGGGTGATTTTTATCATATTTACCTTTTATTCTGGATATTTTTAAGAAAACATAAGCAAATAAGCAGTTTTTGTACATTATTTCACCAAAAAAAACCAAAGAAAGACCTGTCATCAGTCCTGTTTCATCAAAAACCAACAGATGGCCTTGGAATTGAGTCACTGAGTGTCTCTGATGCCATCTGGTGGGGAAAAATTACATAAAATAGCATTTTATGCTTACAGCCACTAGAGGGGCCTATAGAACCCTATGGAAATTTTTAAATGAGCAAAACAAGTGAAACATGAGAAATGTCTTCAATTTGGTTGTTTATGGATTAAAATATATATTGAAACATTACAAAATCCAAATTTTGTAAAAAAAAAAAAAATAATAAATAAAAAAATCTAACTAAATTATAACCTAAACATATGCATATTCATACAATCACCACATCACTCAAACCTAACTGTTAAGTCAAAAAAATGGAAAAATGACAGTCATATCCCAGCAGAAACATGAAAAATATTACAATGTGTTCTATGAGCGTGTGTGTACCATGTGTGTGTTTGTGCATGTGTGTGTGCGTGTGTGTGTTTGTGGAGTTTTTTCTGCATTGGGGATATTCTGTAGTCTCAGCCCTTCGTTTGGGTATAAATCTTTACTGCATTGTCTCAGATATTGTATATATAAAAAAAATCAAATGTAATGAAAAATGCAGTTTTCTCGTAAATTCCATTCATTCCTATGCGGGTCAAAATGACCCGCGAGGGACACTTTGTTACTTTTTTTATTGCACCCATTTAAACTCGAATCCACTCAAAAAAAAAAAAAGGGTATTCCCAGGGC
>NW_015539898.1:1395457-1413299 GCF_001515605.1 Sinocyclocheilus anshuiensis | reverse complement strand
TTTGTATATTTAAAAAATCAAATGTAATGAAAAATGCAGTTTTCTCGTAAATTCCATTCATTCCTATGCAGGTCAAAATTGTTGCAACTTTTTTTGTTGCACCCATTTAAACTCATTCAATCCACTCAAATTTTGTTTTGTGTATTCCCGGTGCAAGTGTGAATGAAGTAAAGAAATCTTGGACCGGTACGATCCACTCACAATTTTTAGAATTTTTTTGAAAAAACTTTTTGGGTCTAAATGACCCGAGGGACGGATGAAGATTAAATTAAAAATGCGACATGCACAACCATCTTCCCAAACTTGTAATGATAAGCACGTCTGAACTGACTGTCGACTCTGGCAAAATAAAAGCTTGATGGTTTAACATTTAAACATTTTAAAACCATAAGTTTGTTAGGATTTGGAAATCTACAGTATGTTGATTGTTGTATGTCAAATTTGTTGTAAATTTGCTTTTTCCTGACTAAACAATCCCCAAACTAGCACGTCATCAGCCAAGACCAAAAAACAGCACAAAGCCCCAATTTAGCAGGTCTTACACAGCAGGTAATTCAGCAAAACCCTTGACTAGGAAAACAACCGGCTAAACCATCTAATCAGCACAGCTTAGCAAAACCACTTAGCTAAGCCAGTAAAACAATTGATCACAGTCTTACATGAAGTGCGACCTCAAAAGCCACAAACAAACATGACAAGGAAGCTTTTGCAAACAATTTGGCTTGCTATTCGTTGAAAGAACGCTTTAGTGCTTGCCTGTCTGGTTGTATGTAACTACCACCTCATATATTAGAGTTGTTTGGTTGAATTTACAAGGCGTTCTGACAGGTTGGCACCTAGACGTCCCCTAAGAATCAACAATTTTGATCTGCCATCGGAAAAACCGCCGCCGGCAGAGCAAATAGACTGTCAACAAACTAATTCTACATCCAGTGCGCTTCCTCTACAAACCCCTCCGACTGAACTCGTATCTCCCGCTGTACACAGAAGCAAGTGTGGGCAAAAACGGGCAGGCCCTATGTCCTGGATTCCTCCAAGAGGGAATTAATCATGAGTGGCTCATGACAGCGCTCCGCCTGGCCCCTCCTTAACAGCCATGGCCTCTGCCAACTACACGCTGAGACACCTGCTCAAATGGCCTGCAACTGGGTTCTGCACACTCACACTCACACCCACACACACACTTGACCTCCACACTACTTAACAAGGAACAAATTCCTCCAGAGGCAATAATAACCCCTCACATGCACATGCATAATGACCAGCGCATGTGAAACCCAGTGGGCATCAATCTTGTGCAGTGTGTAATGTAAGTTGGCAGATGCCATCAAGCCAAACTGTATATCATTGTACAGTGTTAGTGTCAAATTATTAACATATACATAATTTAAGCATTAATAATAATAATTTATCTGAGAATTATTGATCAAATTGAAAAAATCATATATACTTATGAAAAAAAAACCTTATCTTGACTGATGGTCTCTGTAAGTTGAACAGTTGATCAGTTAAATGCTCATTTTCTGTGCCTTGATGAATCACCTGGCAATAATCCATCATCATGGGTGTGGCCGATGTTTCATTATTGAAAATAAAAGCTCATAAATCAAATGTATCATTCTTTTACATTCACAGATACTTAAATTCTGACTTTCTCTTTTTATCTCTGTTTTTCTAAACCTTAGATGGAGAATTGTACGCAGGGGTGTATATTGATTTCATGGGGACAGACTCTGCTATTTTCCGAACTTTGGGGAAAAACACAATCATGCGTACTGACCAATACAACTCAAGATGGCTGAATGGTAAATAAGTTGAAATGAGTGTTTTTTTTAAATGTAATTTTATTATTTTATTTTATTTTAAATAAGCTGACATAGGTGGTTTTTATTTTTTTTAATTTTATTTTTATATTTTAACCCTAACCCACCATTCATTTAATGATTAAAAAAGAGCCAATTTATCTCAATTCAGACATATGCACAAGAAAAGTTTTTTTTTCTTTTCTTGCTATTTGATGCTGTTTTTCTCCATTTTAATTGTCTTTGTGCAGGTTGCTTAAATAGTCCTAATAGTTTCACAAATGTTTCTATGAAAAGGCTGATAAATGTTTAATTGTGCAAATGTAAAATGACATTGCATGTCTCTTTCTTTTTCTTAGACCCCTCATTTGTCCATGTGCACCTTATCCCTGACAGCAACGAAAAAAACGATGACAAACTCTACTTTTTCTTCCGCGAGAAGTCTTCCAAGATGGGCCAGAGCCCCAAATCACAGTCACGCATCGGCCGAATCTGCCTGGTGAGCTAAAAGTTCTGACCTAAAATATGATGCGATGAATATGAAATTTGAGACATTCCATACCGTTCAGCATTTCTGAAAGAGATTCCAGCTACAGCCTAGAGTGAGCAAGCCATAGTTTGTGGATACTTGACTGTGGCGTTTCTGTTTGCTTGCCGCTGACGCGCCGAAATCCACACATATTTGACCTCCCTGCTTACAATACTTCTCTCTATCCATGTGACCCCTGAACCTGTGACCTTTTAACCTGTCAGGTCAGCCGTTCTGAGTTTCTTCACCAGAGAAATGGAAAAAGATGGCTTATTCACTAGCACCACAGCGATTTGTCCCAAATGTGGAGCTTAACCACAAGGTCTTAATGAAAATAGCACCAGACCACAACTGCAAATTGAGCAGGGCAATGAAAACAAACATGGAACGGCAGACTTGAGCCACAGGGGTAAACTCAGGGGTTTGTGGTGCATCTTCTTGGGTTTAATGTAAGTTTGTGGGTGTGTTAATGTTTAGCTGTACTTGGCAGGAATACATTCTGAAAGTTCCTTACAAACCCACATAAATGGATCAAATAACTTTAGATTCTTTTGAAATTTTAAGGTAAATATGCAAAAAGGTCTAGAGTTTGGATAATGGCTAGTTCATAGTTTTAAATATGTTTCACAATGTCAAGTTTGAAAATGGACCAAAAAAAGCATCATTAGTAGTCCATATGACTGTAAATGTGCTTTACAGTCATATTGAAGCCTTATAATAGTAATTTTCTCACTCAAAATCTTTGTTAGGGTTAAGGTAATCGTAATTGGCTTAATACAAGAACCACAGTCAATGGCAGGAAATCAAGTATTTACACTAGCATTCAGAAGTTTGTGGTCAATAAAATTTTTAGATTTGTAAGATTTTTTTAAAGTCTCTTAAGGCTGCATTTATTTGACCAAAAAACAGTAAAAACAGTAAAATTGTGAAATATTATTACAATTTAAAAATAATTGTTTTCTATTCGAATATATATTAAAATGTAATTTATTCATGCGAAGGCAAAGCTGAGTTTTCAGCAACCATTATAGATTTTGAAAACTGCTGTTATGCTGCTTAATATTTTTGTGAAAGCCATGATGCATTTTTTCATGGTTTCTTTGATGAATAGAAAGGTCAAAAACAGGAATTATTTGACATACACATTTTTATTAACATTATAAACGTTTTTACTGTCACTTTCGTTTCAATGCATTCTTACAGAATAAAAAAAAAAAAATCTTAAGCATATAAACAGTTAGCATATATACAGTACAAAAGTTTTGTGTGTGTTTTCATGAAAGGGTTTGTGTATTTTTTGTAACATGCATGTGTTTATTGAGCTGTTTCATATGTGGAACCACATGGTGGTATATGACAGTACATGTGTGTTTGTGTGTGTGGCTGGGTTTTTGTGTTTATCCGCTTTCTGTTTTGTGTTTAGGGGTGTGTTTATAAGAGTGCGTGGTCTCTGTTGCGTGGCCCCCCCAGGTCTTTGTTTATGAGTCGGGGTCATGTGGTGACCTAGCACGCAAACACACCCCGGCGATCAGGGCTTTATGGATCACCCTCCGGAGAACCAGCCATTCTGCATCTCACATCTGAAGCCATCTGGTCACCATCCACCCACTCACAAAGATTTTTAGCTTCTATTAATAACAATGAGTCATGCGATCAAAGATGAAACACACAGAGAGCCTAGGGTATGATCATTCATATCATGTATACAGTTTGTCGAATATAACTAATTTAGCTGCATCTGTTAAAGTTGTTAATCTGTTTTTGCTTCCTGTAAACTTGCTGTCCTATCATAATAAAGGCAAAAATAAATATTTAAATTAAAAAAAGAATTAAATTCTTCCTAACTCCTATTTTCTTCTTATTTTCTCACTTGAGAATAAAATTAAGAATGATTTCTATTTACAAAAACATTTCTTAAAGACAAATCTTAAGAAGAATTTGAATGCCTGAAAAAAGTTGTTCTTAAGAATCACTGTAAATAACCGCTGAAAGTTAGGATAACCTCCAACTTGTCTTAAATTTCCAAAAATATGATGTCTAATGAATTTATTGATTCTCATCAAGCCTGTTGCAACAAAAACAGTTTGAATACTTATTATGGATATGATATAATATGCTGGCAAAGCAAAAAGTTCTTTAATTTTTTTTTTTATTCAGTTGATTAGCACGTACACCATACAATCATAAGAAAAAAAAAGTTCCTAAAGAAAATATCTGAGAACTTATTAGAAATAATAAGTACTTCATAGAAACATTCTTACAAACATTTTAGAATGTATCTTAAGAAATGTCTTAAATTCTTTCTTAATAATAAGATTTTGTGAATCTGCCCCCTGGTTTTTAATTTCCCAGCGGTTAACATCTAGTTTACAGACTACTTCGATGCTGTTATGATGTTTGTGTCCTTTTTGAAGCTTAAAAGGTCCAGTCCCCATTTACTGTAGTACAATTGTATGGGAAAATCATATTTGTGTTCCACAGAAGAAAGTACTGTAAGTGAACCCGTTTTGGAACAACAAAATGATGAATAAGTAATTACAGCTTTTTTATTTTTGGGTGAACTTTCCTTTCATACCGCCAAACGAATAGGTTGCGATTGAAGTCAGATGATAAATCAGGATCCCTCAACTACCTCTCCCTAAAATTGGCCTGCAATCAGACCAGATGGGTGCGTTTTGTGAATCAGACGAGACACTATTTGCAATCTTGTCTTCTCACAGCTAACTTTTCCTGGCTGTTTGTTCCCCTCTCTCCCGCTGCGGAGGGGCTTGCCATGAATTAAATACAGCTATTTCACCTCTCTTTGATTTCAACTCAAACCAATTGCTCTCAACGTGTGTGTGTTTACAGAACGATGATGGCGGTCACTGCTGCTTGGTCAACAAGTGGAGCACCTTCCTGAAAGCCCGTCTCATCTGCTCAGTCCCAGGAGCTGATGGGATTGAAACGCATTTCGACGAGCTCAGTAAGTCTCACTCTGTTCATCTCCAACAGATAAAGTCGTCAGTTTTTATTTTTGGGTGAACTTTCCTTTCATACCGCCAAACGAATAGGTTGCGATTGAAGTCAGATGATAAATCAGGATCCCTCAACTACCTCTCCCTAAAATTGGCCTGCAATCAGACCAGATGGGTGCGTTTTGTGAATCAGACGAGACACTATTTGCAATCTTGTCTTCTCACAGCTAACTTTTCCTGGCTGTTTGTTCCCCTCTCTCCCGCTGCGGAGGGGCTTGCCATGAATTAAATACAGCTATTTCACCTCTCTTTGATTTCAACTCAAACCAATTGCTCTCAACGTGTGTGTGTTTACAGAACGATGATGGCGGTCACTGCTGCTTGGTCAACAAGTGGAGCACCTTCCTGAAATCCCGTCTCATCTGCTCAGTCCCAGGAGCTGATGGGATTGAAACGCATTTCGACGAGCTCAGTAAGTCTCACTCTGTTCATCTCCAACATATAAAGTCGTCAGTTGAAAGGCCCCATTTCGGCTCTTAAAGTGGTTTGCGTTGGCCGGAGGCCAGTCAGGGATCACATTAGCTGTGTGTGAATGAGAAAGATCTTCTCCTGGTTAGTCAGGTTTCAGTGGCCCTGTCCAATGTCGCCCAGAGACTTGAAGGGAGTTCGGATGACGTCCAGAGAGAAGGCCATGCCCTGTGGACGGATCAGGTGGACCGACAGGAATGCCAGGTCCACTAAGGGCGTCTCTCTCGCACTTGTAGTCATTTCCAGACTAATTGGCCCCAGTGATGTAGGGAATTATAGTTATGATAATGCTGGAATTTATTCCTATTGCTCATAATAAAAGAGCAGATTTGCGCTCCCAAGCACAATCGCTCAACTCTTATAAACACGTTTGGCTCTTTATTAGTGGGGAGGATGTTTACACAGGCTCGTGGAGAAGTGAGGATTTAGCTGTGTGTGTTGAAGGAGGGATGCCCGGGCCTTTTTAATAAGGCAATAAAGCTGTAGTTCATTGTGAGTTGTGGCAGTCTACTAATGAGCTGGATTAAGCTTTTATTAGAATACAGATGGAGTTGTGCTTAAGTACACCTTGTCATGGTAGCTTCAGTGTCACATGATCCTTCAGAAATCATTCTAATATATATATATATATATATATATATATAGTATATTACAAATATAAAATTCAACAGAATAGCATTTATTTGAAAAAGAAAATCTGTTTTAAAATTATAAATCACACTTATATCACAATTATAAATCAAACATCTCACTTTTAATCAATTTAATGCATCCTTGCTGATTAAAAGTATTAATTTCTTTCAAACAAAATATTGAGCAGTAGTTTACTTTCTCAATAAATGTTTCTGGTCGTATTATGCATGGTTCATGAGTGCACAACTGATATTGTCATAGTTCTTTATCATAATTGATTTTCTCTATAAGGTCACATGGGAGGGGAAAAATAATGTTAACCATTACTATCATAGCATAGATTTTAGCAATCCAATCAATTCTTAATGCATTACAAATCAAATACCGTCCTATATTGTTTTCCATTGTTTATTGTTGCACTTTGAAATAGGCCACATAAGTTAATGAATGCTGTTTCATGTTCTCAATGAAATTTCCTACATTTTCTGTTCAGTATTATTGAGAGTGATAGTGTAGATTTATACATAGATTCTATACAGCTGCTGTGCTCATGAGACTCTGGCTTTGCAGTTAGAAGATTATGGGAGTTTGAACAGTTGGAAGACTTTAAGGATTTGGCAAATTCATCCCAGATGGCCAAATGTTTGTTAAAAAAAAATTCTGTAATGATTTGTCATTTTAAAAGTATGTGTTCATCCCTTTTGATGATCTTTAGATATATGTCATTAACTGCATTTGTCCTGTTGTTTAGGAGAAAAGGGGAGGATATTTGCCTCAGGTTGCCAAATGCATTGGCACAGGCAAGAGAGAGAGAGAGAGTCTTCAAAGTGATATTAGTAGAAAGCATAAGAAAACTAAGGGGATGGGACATGTTGCAGGCTGAATTTGAACCTGTATATCCAACATGAGCTCCTCAATGTGTCTGGAAAATGTGCATTAACCAATATACCAAAGTGAATTTTTCGTTTATAAGATCATGAGTTTCTAGCACTGTGAATGAGTTATGAATGAATTTTTGGTTGTCTTATAAGCCAATATCTTTGATCCATATGCACATGATGCATTACCTGCGCTATACATACAGCTACACTCAGATACTGTATAAAGGTTGGCATGATATGTGTGCGAGGCAATAGGAACCATATGCTTTGCTATCCTCGTCCTGTGAGTTCTCCCTGAGGAGCACTTCAGCAGTCCTTAAACACACACTTATTCCCTTACACACACAAACACACATATGCACACATAAGTGTTTATGCGAGCCAACTCAGCAAGTTTCATAATAGTGATGACATGCAATGTCTTTTCTTTGAACATTGATTGTCTCCTTCACATTATTTACTGTCCAGTTTACCGTTAATTGAAAACTGATGTAAAATAAAATAGAAGTATTAGTTGAAAAAAAAATTCTCATTACTTCAGAGATGGTGAGTGAAATGCAGTGAGAAACTCTGAGTCACAGGAAGTTTGTCCCAAGATTCAGTAAATGCGCTTGATTTATGCACTGCAAATATTAGCAAACTGTTCTCCAGCCTTTTCATTGCAATGTTGTTCTGTGTTTGTGTCTTTTAGGGGATGTGTACATACAGCCTACGCAGGACATTAAAAATCCCGTCATCTATGGGGTCTTCTCTGTGTCTGGGTGAGTTTGAATATGTCTATATCTTCCTCCATTTGGAAACTGTAGTAAATACTGGAAGGGGTTGTTTAGCATGGGCAGTTTTCCACTGCATTTGCATCTGTTTTTACACTTTTACACACTTTATATATTAATAGTTCTATATATGAACTTCATAACAAAAACGGTCATATTTTCCCCCCAGCTCTGTATTCAAAGGCTCAGCGGTCTGCGTCTACTCAATGGCGGACATTCGGATGGTGTTCAATGGACCTTTTGCTCACAAAGAAGGTCCCAATTATCAGTGGGTGGCCTACACTGGAAAAATCCCCTACCCTCGTCCAGGAACAGTGAGTTTAACCCTCTTATGAACCAAATACCAAAAATGAGATGAATTATTGGCACACTGGTATAGAAATATTAATCTAGACCTGCTGTTGAAGGTTAAAACCAAGCTGAAAGCACAAATGGTAAGTGGGGTTTAGCCTTTAGATCTAACCATTTGGAAGTCAGCCTTTAGTGCTACTGTATTAGGAGAATACAGAGATTTCATTGGCTAAGGTTGGTCCCCTTCACCCATTTTTGCTAGTGTCCTGGTGGGACTTTCACCCCCAACATGAAGTCCACGAAAGACTACCCTGACGAGGTCATCAACTTCATGCGGAACCATCCCACCATGTACAATACTGTGTATCCAGTGCACAAGCGCCCCCTGGTGGTCAGGACCAACGTAGACTATGAGTTCACCACCATCACTGTGGACCAGGTGACTGCAGCTGACGGCAACTACGAAGTGCTCTTCCTGGGTACAGGTGAGTTTGGAAACTAGCCTGATTTTTACATATTCAGAATGTTTTTCTTTGTTATGTGCAATATAATATGCACAATTAAATATAAACAACTTCAAATAATATATATTGTATAGCACAGGGTTATTGTAGTTTATTTTTAATTTAGTTTTTATTTCAGGTTTTTATTTATATTATTTTCAATTTGTCTTTTCAGTTTAGTTGAGTTTTCATTTGAATTCAAACCTTTTTTATAGTCATATAAAAATAAATGTTGATATTTATTGTTAGTTTTAATTTTAGATTTAGTATTTTTGGGGGGTGCCAAAATAGAGTTAATGCTCTAACTGTTGTCATTGAAAAATGTTTAACAATGTTAAATTTCTCCATGCAATCTAGTGTTGTTGCTATCTAATGGCATTTTTATGATTAATGCAGACAGTATGTAAAGGTTTTAACTTTTATACCATGTCTCAAAAAAGGAATCAATTTTTTTTTTCCCAAGTTTTTAAGTTATAACAAAAACTTGCTAGATGATTATCGAGACGCTGAAACTGCTGCAGGATAAAGGGAAAAAATGGTCAGTTTCATTCCTTCTCAGTGTACTGTACATTTATAAGAGGAGGTGAAAGCATCTGACTGTACTTAGATGGATGTTTTGTGTTTCCATCTTTCTGTTCTTGATATAAAAACTGTGAATGCAGCACCTTAAGGCTGCAGGGTCACGTTATAAGAATCCATCAACCTAGAGCAGCTGATCTGCCTAACTCTCGTCTCCGTTTCAAACTTTCTTTTAACCTTAAAGAGTCAGAGTGACATCATTCTTTTGGTCTTGTCATGCTGTAGGTTATGCCTTTATGTCTGCTTATCTTGCTTTGTGAGGCTGAGAGGCTAATGGGTTTTTAAATCAACACTGCGTGGCCCATTGCACCTACAAGCACTCACAGGAATGTCCCTGGCTTTCAGTGGCAGTCGCTCGCTTGCATTCAAAGCTCAGGTTAGATGTATTGCTCCGGTTGCAATAAATCTCTGGTGACGTGCACAGAGGAATGCAACGGGCACGCTTAAACCCAGCTAGCATTTTGGTCAGACACAGCCATTGAAATACCTCCATTTTTCAGTAGAGACACAGAGCCTGACAAAGTACAGCCGAGCTGAAAGATGAGTATACCGTGAAAACAAAAGACAAAAGAGGGATTTTAAAAGGAAGTGATGGTGTATGGAAAACGTGAAGGGTCTACATGGTAGATGGGACAGAAAGAACAAGAGTAACTCAAGTGTTTCAGTACTCAGTGAAAGATAATAATCAAGATTTTATCAGGACATAAGATGCAAAGACGAAAGGCTTGGAAAATGGAATAGACAGAAAGTTGTCAAAGGAATATCATGGTGCTTTGAATGTTTTGTGACTCTTGTAAGATGGAAGTGCACTTGGAACGAGACAGTTTAATTATTGTGGTTGGCTCAGTGAATAATCTGACTGTCTTTCTATTGGTCTACAGACAGAGGTACAGTACAGAAGGTGATCGTCCTGCCCAGAGATGACCTGCAGACAGAGGAACTAGTGCTGGAGGAAGTGGAGGTCTTTCAGGTGAGATCTGCACCCTGGGTCTCCTGTTGCACACTAACTTCTTAATATTACATGCTCTTAGGAATACTTGATTCTGATTGGCCAAATGTGAGAATTTTATATGGGCAAATATTTTTGAGTACTGGCCACGAAATTATATATTTGACCATTGTCTCAGAGCTATGCTGGTTTAGTGCATTGCATTTCTGTTTAAGTTACTTGACTTTATTATATCAGTTAGATTTTTGTTTTTTAAAGAAGTATTTTATGCTTACCAAGGCCGCATTTATTTGATCAAAAACACAATAAAAACGTGAATATTGTTAAATATTATTACAATTTGAAATAACTCTTTTCTGTTTTAAAATATTTTAAAATGAAATGTATTCCTGTGATGCAAACCTGAATTTTCAGCATCATTACTCCAGTATTCAGTGTAACGTGATCCTTTAGAAATCATTCTAATATGACGATTTGCTGCCTAAGAAACAAAAGCTTTTTATTTAGGAGTCATGCAGAATAATGAAGTTGAATCTTTCACTTTCAGGTCCCTACTTCCATCACAACTATGAAGATTTCTTCAAAACGGGTAAAGATTTGCTGTACACTAAACCTGATTACACGGTTCACAAACATTGATGTTTTATATAAAATACTGGAGGAATAGCCTAACCCATGAAGAGGATAACAATAACCTCACTTAAGCTAGACGTGCAGCTGCTATCTGTCTCTGTAATCCTTAAGCCGCTTTCATTTGGGGATAACAATTTTACAGATGTATGAAGATAAAATGTTCAATTTTCATTCATTGTGTTTTATTCTTTCATCATGATTGGGATTGTTGGCAGATGTGGATCATTTCTAGGCTGTAATTTAAACCCTAGTTCTCCCAGAAAAGCTGATTTAAAACAGCTGATCCTAAAAACAGAAATGTCAAGTTTTTAAACGCTGGAGGAAAAAAAAAGGTCCATTATCAGAACAGGCTTAAATTTGCAGTTCAAAACCTGCACAGACCTCTCTGCATCTTTAATTCATCAGATTAGAGCTGGGACAGTTGGGTTTTCTTCTTTCCAAAGAGGTTTGAAGGTAGAAAATGTACCTTGAAGTTTTAGGATCAAATTATATTTCTAAATGGAGAATAAAAAAGACTGCCACTCTGCATAACAATATGTTTTTGTTTTGCTGCAGCAACAACTATATGTAGCGTCAGCGGTTGGTGTGACTCATCTGGCCCTGCACAGGTGTGACGTCTATGGCGAGGTCTGCGCAGACTGCTGTTTGGCCCGGGACCCTTATTGTGCGTGGGACGGCAAGTCCTGCTCTCGGTACTCTGCCTCACAGAAGAGGTGAAT
The DNA here is from genome assembly GCF_001515605.1 of Sinocyclocheilus anshuiensis. Classification (NCBI taxonomy): domain Eukaryota; kingdom Metazoa; phylum Chordata; class Actinopteri; order Cypriniformes; family Cyprinidae; genus Sinocyclocheilus; species Sinocyclocheilus anshuiensis. The sequence goes on along the minus strand of NW_015539898.1, from coordinate 1,401,522 downwards.
ATGCCAAAGCACTTCAGAACCAAATGACATTTACACAGGAGTGTGTCATCACTGTGTTAGTCAGCATCTTTATACATACCACTTTCAGCTATGTACAGTGTGATTTAGTTTTAAACTGTGATGTCAGAGCAATAGCCTAGTGGTTAGTCCGTATTTTCTAGACAGAGAGAAATGCAGATCTGAATCCAGTTCCCCATCTCTCTATCCATCATTTCTTAATAATCTGGCCTATTTCTTTATTTGGTTCTTTTTATTTACACTGATGGGAAATAATGAAATGCACATTAATAAGATCCAAAACCTCAATAAAACAAAAATAATTCAAAAATTCGATCCTCATTTACAGTCACAGCCTCCTAATTTCTGGAAATGTTGTTCATTAGATGTTGCAACTGAAGATCTTTAGTCACGTTGGGCAATTTCAGGGCGAATCACCATTTTAATTTAAAAGCGTCTGCTAAATGCATTCATTTTAATTTATCCCAAAGTGTTTGAGATGAGCAGGTTTCCGTATGGATCCTATTTAGTGAAGGGTGAGTTTTCTTATTCTGAAACGGGAAGGTATTTTTTACCCCCCCAAAAAAAAGATGAAATCCCAGAGAGACATATTGAACTTTCTTCTTCTACTGAACTTTACACGTACAGTAAATATTATGTGTTCAGGCTGCCAGCGTTCATCCTGGCCGACCATCATATTTTTAGTGTGGCTGCTGTATGCACAGTGTGATTTACTCAAGTAGTACACAGTACAACATTGTTTAAGTTGAAAAAACCCTAAAAATGGTGTTTGTTGAAACTGAGAATTGGAATAAGTATTGGAAGTATTTTCATACTTTGTCAGATATAGGTGGAAATTCATTTCTTATTTTGTCATATTGGCTTCCTTTCAGACGCAGTCGGCGACAGGATGTGAAATACGGAAATCCCATACGGCAGTGCCGAGGATACAATTCCAACAGTAAGCTACTAGTCTAACTTTACTACAATTAATATTTGTAAATACATATATTTATTATGTATAATGTCAATAAGTAGGTTTAGTCCTGTCTGTTTTGATTTGTTTAGTTTTTTTCACTTCTAAAGTAAATATGTCCGTTGTATGCACAATTAATTCATTGATAAATCATTCACAGCTAATACTTGTTTTCATATCATGACACATTTATCAACAGTTTTATTTGCGTTGTCAAATTTGTTTATAGAAATTAAGCATATGTGTAAAATACAGTCATGTTTTCTTTGTACAACCATAATGAGCTGTTAGCAGAAAGCCTCATTCTGCTCTGATCTGAATTTTTGTAGTGTTAAGTTTATTTACATTACTGTAGCTTGACTGACATGACTTTCGCTCTACTGGCTCTGCTCAAATAGTTCATGGCCAGCTCTCATTCTCGCTCAAGTGCTGTGTAAATGGACGTGTTGTTCTTGTTGTCCAGCTAATAAGAACACTCTGGAGACGGTGCAGTATGGGGTGGAGGGCAGCAGCACGTTTTTGGAGTGCCAGGCCAGATCACCCCACGCTGCCATTAAATGGCATCTCCACCGGGACAACAGCGATAGAAGGAGAGAGGTGAGGACACACATGTACATATACATGCATAAGTAAATAGTATAGATGCACAATATGCCAGTGACCATAATGGGATGAGCCAATATGTGCATTTTTTAAATTCAGCATCATCCTTTTTAGACAGATGCTGGATGCCTATATCATGAAGGATTTTATTTTTTTTTAAAGTAGATTGTTTTTCAGCTATATCATAAAAATAATGACCATAATTTTTATATCAGTGCAAAAGTAATAAATAAATAAGCAGTCTCAATGATACATCCAAAGTTGACTGTTTTATTAATCATGGTTGTTTTTGTGTGTGTTTCTTCAGGTCCGTACCGATGGGCGCGTGTTGAAGACCGATCCAGGCTTACTACTGCGTTCCCTCCAGTCCTCAGACTCTGGCATCTACGTCTGCACAGCCACAGAGAAGAACTTCAGGCACACCTTGGTCAAACTTCAGCTGGTGGTCTTGACCAACCAGGCCGTCAACAACATCCTGGTGGAAACGGGCCGTCCGGCGGCTTCTTCGCTCCAATCCAGCGCCTGGACCCCCAGCGCCGGACAATACAAAGACCTTCTGACTATCCTCAGTCAGCCTGAGATGGGCCTCATAAACCAGTACTGCCAGGACTATTGGCAGTACGGAGACCCGCTGATGGGGGTCATCAAGGCCCAAGACCTCAAAGAGCTGAAGGAACAGAAGAAACCGCGGAATCGCAGACATCACGGGGATGAAGAGGAGACATGAGGGGGTTTCCGCCCCCTGGTCCTATAGGAAAGACGTCTAAAAGAGTAAAACCTGGGGAAAAAAAGAACAACTTCCATCAAATGAAACAGAACTTTGCAAGCAACAAACGGAATTCCCTTTTAACAGATAAAGATGATATCATACACTGTATTTATTGTAGGTTGTATATAGTACCATTCTGTGGATTTCTTTGTACTTTAATAGAAAAATGAATGCTCTTTGTGTATAAGTACCTAACGGGCAAATAATATTGTAATATTATTTTTATTGTCACAACTACAAACAGAACAAGAGAAATCTCCAATTTCCATCTTCCGGGCATTGACGACTTATATATATATATATAGACATAAACTCGTAGACTATGAACTATGTTGAACTGAGATGGTTAAGGAAAGAGCGACCGGGAACGAATCTTCCCCCTTGGACTCTTCACACAGAAAGACATTTAGAAAAGGCGGGGCAGGAGATGCTGACATCATAATGCTCCTCACCACTAGTCCCACCCCTAAGTGCATTCTGGTCCCTCATTGGTTACAATGATACACCAGCTCATATTGTCTTCCTAATGTCACTCTATATGCACACACATCTGTTTTCGTTGCACAAATGTTTAAGGTAATCAAGTTTTATGGCACAATTTTTTTTTGTGACTGGACTCAATCAAGTAATGAGGGCTCTAATTTTTATTGTTTTTTTTTTATGCCAGTTTTGAAAAGACTAAAAGCCCAAAACAACTCGCAGCGCCATGATGCCATGAATGCACAAATGGCAAAGAATGTCTTGGTCATATTTCACCCTTTAAAAAGTTTTTTTTTCTTTTCCATAAATCCATACATTTCCATTAATTTAAATTTTATCCATAATTTTTTTCCCCATAAATTAAGTCATTCATTTAAATAATTGTTTTTATATAATGTTAATCAAATTTCCCCCAAAACAAGGACCTATTTTTAAGCTACACACAAACACATAGTGTCTTTAGAAATGTTTGTGTTTGTATTTTGTCATCAGTTTGAGACTAAATGCACAGGTGATGTTACTGTGATAAATGTGTAAATGATTTTCTTTCCCCTCTTGCTGTTGCTAACTAATAAATGAAAGCTCTATATTTATAGTAATTCAACTGTTCATTTTTCTTCATCGGTTGATTCTTTGATCAAAGACTTGTGAAGGTTTTTTGGGGATAGAATCCTGGACTGACAGGACTGAGGATGGATTTGATGGTATGTTTGAGAAAGTGAAACTATGGGAATAATATTTCACTATTATAACTCTTGCATGTTGTCACAGTGGTGGTATTTCTATAGAAATGCAGATTTATCAAACAACTTTATCCAGAAATGAAACATTGTCATTTACTCACCCTCAGGTCGTTCCAAACCTGTATGACTTTTTTTCTTAAATGCAAAAATACAAAAAACTGTTCTATAATAAGCAGGAACTGGCAAGATCCAGATTGTACAGTACTATAACAGTGGTATTAAAGTGCTCCATATGATGTTGTAGCTTTGTGTGAGAACCACACCAAAATAAGCTGTTAATTTATTGTGTCCTTGGAGCTAGTGTAATGTGAGATTGCTGCAGCATCTCCTATGAGCTTATACCAACACATCTTGTAGATCGTCAATGATACGTGTTCTTTGACGTCTACATACAAGGTATATTTAACAGTTTTTGCTGATGTGATTGTAATCTTTGGATATATGTTTACTGTTCTATACTTTTTTATGTGCTTATCAGTAAATAATAATTTATTATGTGCATTTATAAGATGATTTTATCCATGCAATCAGTACATTACCGTAATAATCGATCTGGAGTGAGTCTCGTGTTCATGAAGCAGAAAAGTTTTCCAGTAAAATATCTAAAAATTCTTGAAACAAATTCACTTGAGAAACAACACTACATAAGATATTAGGACTTGTTTTCGGAGAATGTACCTTTGTGTTCACCAATGTGTTCTTTGTGTAGCCTTAATTGTTTATTGTGTAGTGTATTTTTCACTTGTTTCTTGTTGTAGGCCTATGTATGTATAATAATATTAATAGTAATAAATATAAAATCCGCCAGTGTTTTGAGGAAAAAACTCGCATACCTATACATTTCTGTTTTTGTAATTTAAAAAAAATTAAAAGCCCCAAGTACTTCGGTTTACTGACGCAAATGTCGTCATCATCATCAGCACAGTACGTGCATAGTAACAGCGCGTATGGTATATGCATGCTCAGCTAGCTTGCACATGCGCCTTGATGTTTTTTTATGCACTAATTAGTTTGTCTACAAGGTGGCAACACTGCCTTGGCCCGTTTTTTTTACAGTCGACAAAAAATCCGATGAGATGGAACAATGAACTAGGCAACTGGAGAAGGCAGCAACAATGGATGCCTGCATTGACAAACGCTTGTACGTTCCAACCATAGACTGTAAAAAAAGATGGACGATGCGTCTCCTAGCCTATTCCTTCCACTATAGAAAAGTGAAGCCAAAGCATCTCAGTATGGCCGCTGCCATCTTGAGTAAATGACGTCATTTGGAGCCGAGTCTGCGCAGTAGAGATTCGTTTGGAGCCAGAGTCTGCGCAGTAGAGATTCGTTTGGAGCCCGAGTCTGCGCAGTAGAGTCGTGAGGTGGAGCCACGGAATCAAACTCCCGCAGACCCAATCAACCATAACGACACGCCCCGTTTTTATAGCATCAAATTACTAGCTAAAATCAAACATCACAAAAACTAACAATTGAACATATATGGCAATAGGCAAGCCTGCTAATGAATAAAAGTCAAAACGGCTTGCCATACAACACAGTAGGTGACGATAATGCACCTTACCCTTAATGTTGGTGCCACCCACCATAAAACCTAAGATGAAAAACAAGAAGACGAGTGCTTGTGTGAGAGAGGTTTAAGATAGCCTACATTCGCAACTCAAGTTTAAACGAGTACAAAAGCATTTTATCTGTGATAACATTTGGAGAGAAATAGCACAGACAAATATGAAACTTTCTAGTGCGCATGTGTCGAGAGTCTGTGCTCGTGCACGCACGCAATCAAATGGAGTATACAAATACAAATAAAAATTAAGAATGAGAAAGAAACCCCTAAGAACATTATTGCACAGCAGTATTTAGATCAGACTTATCCATCGTGGTTACATATATATACTGATGGTTCTAAAGACCCTATCTCTGGCAGAACAGCTGCTGCAGTATTTATTCCAAAGTTTCAAACTTGTATTAAGAAAAGAATAACTGATCATTTATCAGCAGAGTATACAGTATACAGCAGAATTAATTGCCATGGTGGTAGCACTTCAGTAGGTAGAGGATGTAAAACCAAGATTAGTAGTTATATGTTCTGACTCTTATGCAGCAATACTGAGCCTTGCAAGTGGAGTAAAATCATCAAGGCAAGACATTATATATGAGATTCTTGCAAGTTTGTTAAGAATATGTAAGCTTAATAACATTTTTGTGGGTTCCCGCTCATGTGGGAGTGGAGGCTAATGAAGTGGTTGATAAGCTTGCTAAGCAAGCTCTTATACACTCAGAAATAGATATTCAAGTGACTCTTAGCAAAAATGAGGTTAAAGGGAAAATTAAAGAATTCATAAACAAAAAATGGCAAGAAGTATGGAACTGTGAAAGCAAGGGCAGACAAATGTATAATATTCAGCAGCAAGTAGGAAATGGAAGAAGTGTTTTTAGGAATAGGAAAGAAGATACAATTATTTCTCGCATCCGAATAGGGCATACTAGATTAAAT
>NW_015539898.1:1390813-1391729 GCF_001515605.1 Sinocyclocheilus anshuiensis | reverse complement strand
TGAGAAAGAAACCCCTAAGAACATTATTGCACAGCAGTATTTAGATCAGACTTATCCATCGTGGTTACATATATATACTCTAAAGACTAAAGACCCTATCTCTGGCAGAACAGCTGCTGCAGTATTTATTCCAAAGTTTCAAACTTGAAAAGAATAAAGAATAACTGATCATGTATCCGTGTATACAGCGTGGATGTTTCCTGTGCCAATAGTCGATTTTCAAATACAAATAAAAATTAAGAATGAGAAAGAAACCCCTAAGAACATTATTGCACAGCAGTATTTAGATCAGACTTATCCATCGTGGTTAATTGTTAGTTAAGTAATGTAAGCTTAATAACATTTTTGTGGGTTCCCGCTCATGTGGGAGTGGAGGCTAATGAAGTGGTTGATAAGCTTGCTAAGCAAGCTCTTAAACACTCAGAAATAGATATTCAAGTGACTCTTAGCAAAAAATGAGGTTAAAGGGAAAATTAAAGTATTCATAAACAAAAAATGGCAAGAAGTATGGAACTGTGATAGCAAGGGCAGACAAATGTATAATATTCAGCAGCAAGTAGGAAATGGAAGAAGTGTTTTTAGGAATAGGAAAGAAGATGCAATTATTTCTCGCATCCGAATAGAGCATACTAGATTAAATTACTCTCTGTTTAATATAGGAAAACATGAAACAGGTCAATGTATTTTTTGTAATCAGGCAGAAACAATAGAGAATGTTTTAATAAAATGTAAAAAATATGAAAAAGAAAGGTTAAAACTCATTAAGGAAGTAAGAAACATGGGTGTTGAATCATTTAATTTGTCAAGACTTTTGAAAGAGCATGCAGAACAAGGTAAAATATATGGTGCTATTGTTAAATACATAATAGAAATAGGATTAATCAGGAGAATATAGGAATGTGTTTTTATATATATA
>NW_015539898.1:1373863-1390054 GCF_001515605.1 Sinocyclocheilus anshuiensis | reverse complement strand
TGTGTGTGTTGGAAGGAAGGAAGGTGAACAGGATTATTGCAGGTCAGATTTAAATCCCCTCTCCCGCGTGAGTTGAGACAGTTTAGATGCCAGATTGAATTTTACGCGGATTAAAACGAGTCATGGACAGACTTACAGTCTTTAGAATGACCGGAGAAAGGTCCTAAATCAGGTAATTTTCACAACTTTCAAAACTGTTTTATTAAGTGTTATGTCCCAGTAAGTGCTGGTCCTGTGTTTTTTGAGTGCCTGTGGGGGACTGGCTATGATGTGACTGTGCTCGCCTGAGCGGCTGTTATTCAATTGATTTTTGTTACGTTATTTTGCTTGCATCTATTTCAGACCTTGAGCGTACAGTCCCCTGTCATGCACGCTTTCACTACTGACTACTGATTGTTTGAACATTTTTGTTAATTATGATGTTTCGTTGAATAAACTTTCGCTGCTTGCCCATCCATGTTGGCTCCCGTTCATGTTGCAGTTGTGAGGTTGTAAACATAAGTTTTTGTATAGTGATTTTTTTTTCTTTCAGAAAGATATTATGTCAGCTGAACAGACAGCACCACTCTGACTGAAGTATATTGAGCTCTGACTTAAGTCTTTCGTGTTTGTCAGCACTTGAGTGTAGTTTTCTCAGTGGCTTTACTTGTGACCTGCAGTTACTAAATATCATTCCCAGTGAGGACATCCAGCACTACTGCCTGTCACTGCATTGTCGTTGTTCTCTGGGCACAGCTGGCATCATCACGGGCATCACATTTAGGCGGAACAAGATCTCATCATCACTAGCCTCTTTTGTCCCATTTATGTCTCCCCGAACAGACAGACCCCTGTCTCTGTCTTATCTGGTAGCTCCCATCATTCCCTGCATCTGGTGTCTCAGTGCCAGTGGTGGGCACAGTCTTAGCAGTAATTGGCTGCTCTCACCCACCGGGGTGATGGATTATTATCGGAGTGAATAGCTGAACACATTAAGGATAGAATGGCTCATAAACCCACATGCTTATCTTCCCGACCCATCTCAGAGGGGGAAGGGGTGCCATCCTTTCAACATGCCATCATAGGCTGTCATTATTATGGAAAGGCCTCTATTCATGCTTACAAAGTCTTTTGTTCACTGTTTCAAAACCTCTTTATCGGTCTGACATGAAAACTTCAGAATAACTTTTATCGATTATGTTTTGCCCAAGCAGATGTTTAGCACTGTGGAAAGAAATGAAAGCATGGAATAACACTTTTTAAGTAACTTGATCAGTCTTGAAGGACGTCAAGGAGAGACGTTTGCTGGTATTATCAGGGTGTGAGATCAGGGACTATTATCAGGAAGCTATTGCTAGCAATGCCATTATTAGTGAGTGTCTCATATTTTTGAGAAGAGGCACTAGATTAAAGGGAAAGATTTTGATTGTAGGGTGAATCATGTACAGGACGTCACGTTTGTGAAGTTTTGTGGTCTGGACAGGACATTAGTGGCCGCCACAGACTCTGATGTCATTATAAACATCCTTTAAAGTGGTTTAGATCCTGATGATAAATGTGGATTCATCCTCAGACTTTCATATACGGTCATTTGAGGTTTAGTGATGCATTGGGCCAAAACTAAAATGTTATTAACAGAAGAGAGAAGCTTATGCGCTTATTGTCTGGTTGAATTTCTAACAGTTTTCTTTCTTTACGGATCAAATGTGTACTAAATGATGTGAACCAGCAGAGGGCAAGCTTTACTAAGCCTCTAGGATGCTTGCTTTCTGATGCACTGCACAGGAGTAGGCCACTGCAATAATAGGGTTCAAATTTTGTAATTTTTTTTTTCTTAAGTGTGTATGTTTTCCTTGGTTTTAGAATAAAAGCAAAGGGAATACTTTGTCCAAAACTCATTATTTATTGATTGATTAAAAATGTGAATGAAAATTGTTCCGTACAAACCTATTGTGTATGACCAAATACTCTGCCAAAATGTCAAACTTCAGCTTTGTTTTTATTTGCAAATGTATTTTTGGTTGGTCGTGTTCTGTCCATCCTCTGAATAGTGTCAAAAAGTTTTTATTATTAGTATTTTTTTTTAACTGAACAACAAGTACATAAACAATTTGCTACTGTTTTTTTTGTCTAACAAAAATAAATTTGCTAGGCTGAATAAAAAACATTATTAGACATATGCATAAAAGATATATGCCTCTATCCATCATATATATATATATATGTGTGTGTGTGTGTGTGTGTATACAGAGGGGGAAATAAGTGTTCAACACGTCAACTTTTTTTTAAAGAGTTACAATGCAGCACTTTGCATGAAATTTTGACCAGACATTGGCATTAACTCAAGAAATCGACACAGATAAAGAAATCATATTACAATTAATAAAAAAGTTATGTGTACTAAAGTGAAATGACAGAAAAAAAGTATTGAACACGCTAACTGAAATTGCAATGACAGCTTCCAGACGCTTCCTGTATGAACACACTTTAAATCTTGAATGTTCTGAGGGGCCCTCTTGTGAATCTTGATCTTCAGTTTCTTCCTCAAGTGCTCTATTAGGTTTAAGTCTGGTGATTGCCTGGGCCTTTCCAACAACTTTATTTTCTTCCTCTGGAACCAATTCAGAGTCTTCTTTGAAGTATGTTTTGGATGATTGTCCTACTGGAAGGTCCATCTATGTGTCTCATCCTCATCATCCTGGTGGATGGCACAGATTCATCTTAAGAATTTCTGGGTGCATGGATCCATTCATCTTTCCTAATAACCTTCCATAATAATATGGATTTTGCCAATACCATGAAAAGCGAAAAAGTTCCATACCATGATGCTTCTACCTCCAACCTTCACTGTTGGCATGGTATTTTTAGGGTCATATGAAGAGCCATTTATCATCCAAGCATAGCTTTAGGTATTATTGCCAAAAAATGTTGTCTCGTCTGACCAGATTACATTCTTCCAGTAATTCATGTTGTGTAGCAAACTTCAAACTAGTTTCAGCATGCCTTTTCTTCAATGATGGATCCTACCAGAGTCAGCGTGCATGAAGGCTGTGGCAATGGAGTGCATTACTTATTGTTTTCTCCGACAACTCTACCTGCTGCCTCCTAGTCTTTCTGGAGCATTTTCTGAGTGGTCATTGGTTCTTGGGTTACTCTTCTGACTAACCTTCTGACTCCCTGATCAGAAATCTTGCAAGAAGCTCCTGTGCATGGCCAGTTGGTGGTGAATTGATGTTCCTTCCACTTGAAGGTAACGGCCCCAATGGTGCTTTCAAGAAAATGTAGGAGTTGTGAAATCCGTTGGTAACAGGTTCCATTGCTGTGTAGCACAACAATCTTGTTGCAAAGGTCTTGGGATAGCTCTTTGTCTCTACCCATCATGAGATGTTTGTATACATTCAGAGATGGGTAAGCCCTTTTCTAACCAATCAACATGCACTAACCTAGCTGATTCTTAATTTTCGCTGATATATAAAATAGTTTATTGGAGGCCCAGACTTGCACAGGTTGGCACTGGTGCATATATTAGGTGGAATGAATTCATATTTTGCCATTCACTATAACATTTCAATTCTCCCAATGCCATATACAAAACCCACTTTGCAAGTCAAACTGTGTTTCTTCACTTTCACTTTTTTCCCCTCTAACATATATCCTCATAGTACATGGCAAGTACAGACATGGCAAATAATAGACGTTGACGTTAAGAAAAAGTGTCAACAAAGTCGACTTTCAGTAAGGTTGAGACTGACATAACGTCCCTCCATGCCAAATAATCACTCAGAGTCCTGTGCAGATGAGCCGTCTGCATGCAGATACTATTCCAAGGCTGTTAATGTAACGGTCTACATTTTAAAATAACATGGTGGGTGGCGTTCTTTCAGATTTTTGACAAAATATTTAAATCTCAAAAGTCTCACATTCTTGTACTTGGCTCCATGCAACATATAACAAAGAAGTATGACTAAAAGATGATCATTCAGGATGTTTATTTTGAAAGCATTAAAGTCAGTTGAAGAATACAGAGGTTAAAGTGGAGAGAGGCCAGTACTCAGTGTATTCACAGGTTTACAGCTAACCACACTGAGAAGAACATCAGAGAGAATAAAGAAATCAACAGACATTGAACACCAAAGGCAATAGTGAAGCACTATTAAAAAAAATTGCTTTGAATTTGTACAACACAGTATCTAGTTGCGGTTTCAGTATACATGAATGCTATAAAAGTTTTTTTTTTCAGACCTACATGAAACATTACTTACCACTCTTTATTTTAGGTTTTACCGGTATGAGCTTTAAGTATTTTTATACGAAATCAAAGACAAAAAAGAAATAAAATAAAAAAACATCTTAAAGTCTCAGGGTAAATAGAACAAATAAAGGTATGGGACAGATTTTAGAAAGGAAATATTTTATAAGATCAAAGAGAAGTGAAAGATACAAAATGACAATGATACATGTGAGATCTAAAGTATATCATAGCTCACTTCAGTAGAAACCTGTGACAGCACACACACAACCCATGCTGTGCATCATCTTCAAATCAATAGACCACTGACAGCATAATTGCAAATCAAGGCCTTCTTCAGTCAATCCTCCACTGACTCCTGCGATGTTTAGAAAATGACAGCATGTCGCCACTGCACAACAATTACAAATCATTGGCCACTGGAGGGAAAACTTTCATCACTGTTTTTGTTCACCTGTATGATCGGCTCGAAATAATGGTACAATAGGTGCACTGGCTTCATCTGACCTGTTTAAGTCCTAAGCTTCTCACCTTCCTGTATGACATCACTATTGTCAACTTCAACGGAGGACACGCCAATCAGAAATTGAGAGTGTTCACACGGACACTGACATTGAGAGTAGCATCACAGTATCGCAGTTGTAGACTATTGCTCATATTAAGAGGTCGACCGTTTCTTTTTGCTTTTGTTAAGTTCTTGTAATCCTACATCACCTGCCATTTCTCTGTGTTAAAATCGAAATATGTTTGTATACTGTATACATCAACCTGTTCATGTAAAAATCATGACGGCACAAAATTAGTTTTACATTTACTGTAGAACGCATCAACTAAGAAATGAATCAGTACTGCCATCATGAGTGACAGACAGTAAACACCACACACTAGAGAAACGTGAATGTTTAATGAGAAAGAGCTGTATAAAACTGTTAAAGATGAGGTGTCTGTTTTTCTATTTCATTTCTATAAAACAAGTAAAAGGCAAAAAAGCTATCTGTTAAAATGTTAAATCATTAGAGCTAGGGTTTGGTTAATAGTGCTAGACTCAATTAGGATCATTAGTGTGTAAGACTGTTTGCTTTAGGCAGAATCTACCTAATATTGAGTGCTGCAGGGATAAAGTATTTTTGTAGCCCAAGTTAGCATCACCCTGGTTCCCTTGACAAACAGCCTATAGAATTTTGGTTATTGCAGAAAATAAGCTCTGTGACTAATTAGTTTATGATTCTTACACATTTTAATCAAGATGATCACAAATAAACACTTTTGTTTATTTTATTAATTTTGAAACCTAAATACAATCACCTGAAGTATAAAGTTAGGCTATAAACAAACGACACCAGGGTTACACAACTTCAATGTCACCACCACTAAGCTTCTGACAACTTTATCTTTTTTTTTTTATTTCAATCTAAAAGTCTCAATCTTTAAAATCTATGAGTTGGAAAAGTTTGAGTTAGAATAGTTTGCGAGAATGTGAGTATAAACACAACAAGGTTGTAAAAGCAGACTAGTACGTTTTCCCGTTGGGCCTGATGATGTCTTAACTTAAAATCTTAAAATATTAGATCTTATTTCAGGCATTTAACCAAGATCCATTCAAGAAGCCATTGTCTTCACAATGATGAAACCAAAAGTGCAAAAATACACATTATTTCCTGCAGTACTTATGGGTTACTAAATGAGACTTTTGTTAATGTAATTTGAATTTATGTGCCTTTCTTAAAGGAGAATTTTGAGCAGTTTTATAGGGGGGCAAATGGATAAGTGATATAATAATTTGAAATAATCTGTTTTGTATAAGCTATATAAATAAAAGTGACTTAACAGGAATAAGTAAATATCTGATACCTGTTACATATTTGCAATTCAAAAAAGATCTGGATTAATCCAAAAAAAAAATCTATAATTTATATTTTTATAATTTTATGTTTAAGTCTAATAAATATCTCAGAATATATTCAAATGTATTATAGATTAGTAGAGGGAGGTACAATGAAAAAAATTATATAATGATTGAGTAAATATTCAACCCAATGAAAGAGTCTCAAAGTATGACCACTGTAATTTATGTACATCTATGCTTCAGATGAAATCCTATTGAAAACACATTTCACTGTGCATGGCTGTGTACTGTGTACATGTTTTGAGTAATATACCTGTCCATTTTAAATGTATGGAAATGAGTATATAATACATTATAAGAACAAATGAGTTTTTCCACTGTTCATGTGGCTAGCTACCAAGCAGATTTGAGGTATTTCTCAAGTTTACCTAATCTGCTCCATTATTGGGCCACATGTCTCAACCATTAAAATGCCATGACAAGATGAATTGATGGCACAATTTCATGAGTGTGTGTTTGATCAAGACATGAAATGTCCACATAAAGCTAAAGCTGAATGTGTCAGTTACCTGGACATGAGTGTCATAAATGGCAGATTTGAAAAAGCACGCTGTTCTTGGCTACGTCTAATCTACAGAGGTTAGGAAGCTATTTACAGAAACTTTACATTGCACATGAAGCTGTGTATCTGTGCTCCTCTGACTACCTGCTCAAGACAGACGTTAACTAACTGCAATGCAAAAAAATAAAAAAGTAACTTTATAAAATGAGGCCTGCTTTGATAATCTATCCTAAAACATGTATGCAGATCAGTGCTGAAGTTTTCAATCTTGGCTTAATGTAAGCAGAAAACAGCTTTTTTCTTCTTTTACGCAAAGTTAAAGTAGCCAGAGCCTTCGATACATATCACACAGCTTGTGATTCAGTAGAAAACAGATGCTTGCTGGGAAATGTTTTAGAAGTCGGCTCATGATGGAGCATGTTGAGATTAATGCTATGAGCTATGGGATCAATATTAGCATGCTTGCTGCTTATATACAAGTATGCGGGATCTAAACGCAGGTGGGAGAGAGGTAGTGATATTAACCCCTCTGTTCCTCCCCTGTGTCCGATGGCAGGGGGGCTAAAGCCTCTCCGTTGCATCGCGATGTTGGATCAGGCTGTTCGGGAGCTGGGGCATGGAGAACAGGCTCTACTGGTGGCTGGTCGGTGGCAGCCATTGCTTCAGCACTGGGAGCTTCCACTGCAGGGGCTTCTGGGCTCGTCGAGTTGCTTTCAGCGGTACTCGATGGGGCTGTGGAGGCCTCCGATGGAGCTTGAGGGTTTTCCTGAGCCCCTGCTGTAGGGTTAGGTTCACCTGGTACGGCTGCTGCTGTCTGATGCTCTGGTGCCCTGAGACGCTTCATCATGGTTGTGACCCGTACGGCTTTCTACAGGGAGGTAATAATTCAGATTTAATTTGGAAAAACTCAACTTACTAACACAAAAGCATTTTTAAGAGTAAACTTAATCTAGAAATTACCTTCCACTTAGCTTTAGCAAAGTTCTTCTCGATTTGTGCACACACATTTTCCTTGATGTTCTTGTCTGAAGCAGCATTTCCAGATATCCTTTAACAGTACAAGAAAGCTTATTATATACCCTGGAAAGTTGTTTTTAGATATAATTCCGTTTGAAGGTTTGGGGTCAAATTTTTGTCTTATATTATTTTCTTTAAGAAACTAATACTTTTGTTCAATAAGGATGCATGAAATTGATCAAAAGTGACAGTAAAGGCTTTCACATTGTTAAAAATATTAAGCACAACACCTTTTTAACATAAAATAATAATATGAAATGTTTCTTAAGCAGCAAATCAGCATATTAGAAGGATTTCTGAAGGATCATGTGACACTTAAAGGGATAGTTGACCAAAAATTTAAATTACCCCATGATTTACTCACCCTCAAGCCATCCTAGGTGTATATGACTTTCTTCTTTCAGACAAATACAATCAGAGTTATATTAAAAATATGTCCTGGCTCTTCCAAGCTTTATAATGGCAGTGAATGGGGGTGGAGATGTTGAAGCAAAATAAAGTGCATAAATCTGTCATATAAAGTACTCCACACGGCTCCAACGGCTAAACCGTAATCTCTATCTTCTGCTAACTGTCGTACGCATGTTCACAAGAGAGTGGCGTTCCAGGGGATGACGTGGGATGTAGGTTTAGCGTAAGCGCCGGTGATAAGTGACGAACACAGAGGAGAGAGCAAAACAAAACACCGGTAACATATTAGAAGTACAAAACAGTGTTAATTTCGTCAACGAAGACGGCGACGAATAATATTCGTTAACGAACAGTCCAAATGTCTGTCGTGTAGACGTACGCTATCACGTAAATACAGTCGGTTATGGATTAAGTGAACGTAAACAGGTGGGTGAAAACTGAACGTGTGTCAGTATTACATGCATGCCTTCCGTCTTAAAAGGACATCATTCCTAATTAAGTACCTATCCGTGTCATTAATGTCAACCAACAAAAGATGTTATATATATGTTATAAATATGTTAAGTAAACCTACTGTATCTGAAAAATGAGTTTAATTTGTATCTCTTTCGTATTTGTCTTATTGTCTTATTCTGCTTCTTTTTCAGAAATTATAAATTAAATATATTATATATATATTATATATGAACAACTATAATTTTTATAAGTTGCTCCCTGTTCACTACTGTTCAATCCTTGATTAAAATTTCTCATAAGCTCAATTGATTTGGTCTAAAAAGAGAAGAATTAATGGCTATTTTTGTTTGAAGACTACATATAAAATAGCTACCAAAATAAATGTTGGTAACTGCAGTTTGACTAAAAGTAATGACTAAAAGTTGACAAAAATGCAATGACTTTTCGTCGACTAAAACTATGAAAGACTCAAATTACTAAAATGTGACTAAGATTATTAAGCATTTTCGTCTCAAGATAAAGACTAAGACTAAATCAAAAATGCCTGTCAAAATTAACACTGGTACAAAATGAGGATTTGTAAAGAAAAGTGTCAGAGAATTTCGATATAAGCTAAGCAGAGACTGGTTTTCCTTTGCTTGAAACAAAACTTGGTCCTATGTCATCCGCTGGAACGCCACTCTCTAGTGAACGTGCGTATGACAGTTAGCGGAAGCTAGAGATTACGGTTTATAAAGTTTTAAATATGGATATTTTTCTTACACAAACACATCGATTCTCTTCAGGAGGCCTTTATTAACTCCCCGGAGCCGTGTGGAGCACTTTTTTTATGATGAATGGATGCACTTTTTTGTGCTTCAAAATCTCAACCCCCATTCACTGCCATTATAAAGCTTGGAAGAGTCAGGACATATTTTAATATAACTCTGATTGTATTCATCTGAAAGAAGAAAGTCATATACTCCCTAGGATGGCTTGAGGGTGAGTAAATCATGGGATAATTTTCATTTTTGGGTGAACTATCCCTTTAAGACTGGAGCGATGACTGCTGAATATTAAAATAGAAAATACAATTATTTTAAATGGTAATACTTTACACAATATTACTCTTTTTACTGTAATTAAATGCAGTATGGTGAGCATAAGAGACTTATATGAAAAATAATCCAAAATTTTACTGACCCCAAACCTTTGAACTGTTAGTGTATTTCATATCCCAAACTTTCTAGCAATAGTTATGAATGCCAATATATTGAGTAATTGTCAGGCATATTGATACTATAAGTACCATTCATGGTTGATGGCTTCTTGTGCAGTCAATCTCTGATCCTGGTCCACCTCCATAAGACGTGACACTAAGTTTTTAGCTGTTGATAGACAAAATGGGACATGTAACTTAGTAAACACAACTGAATAGTCATGTCATGTCTTTAAAATCAAGGTTTACATAAGACAAATTTGTGCTCTACTAAGCATGTGAGGTTTTATCAGTATTCTTTAGTAAAAGTACCAGAGTCTGAAATTTCATCCCAGTATGGTGAGTCAAACTCATAGTCTCCAGCAAGAATCTTCCGGAAGAGGTTCTTGTCATGGTTTTCATAGTCATCATCATCTGTTTCATCATAGAATGGAGGATTTCCGGAGAGCCTGTGCATGAGATGTGGGAAATCATTACAAACTGTGAGAAGGGTTTGGGTAATGGTACTCTCATGCCCACACAGCTCGCTGACATGCATTTTGCACATAAAATTAGCATAATATTGGCTTTTTTTTATCATTGTACAGATTTTGTGGAAACTGCAGAAACACTGTGTGAATTAGATGATTTTGATCTATTAACATGGTATCATCAGTTTCACATTTACTCCTCAGACAGCACATTCTAGTCAGAGTGGGTGGTTTTTGGCCAGAAAAAGGTACAATGTGGACCACAATGATAATGAAAAGTCTGGCTGTGGAAGACTAGTAAAATGGTGTCTGTAAATAAAGCTACTATGAGATCCTGGTTTTGGTTTATAGAAGAATACACTCACAATATGTACATGATCACACCAAGGGCCCAGCAGTCCACAGGTTGGCCATATCTCTGTCTCCCAACAACCTCTGGGGCTGGTTGAAAAAAAATGGACAAGGACAAATCATTTATGGAAACATACTCTGATTACCACAGTTTGTTATTTTAATTTTAACAAATGCATGCCCATGTAAACAGAAATCTGTTTGCTCTCGCTGTAATCTTGTTGTTGTTGTTGTTGTTCCATCTGTTGCATCTGCCCCATGAGTGTTTAAAGAGGTTTTGCCTGCTTTGAAGAGCTTCTTACCCAGATACTCTGGGGTTCCACAGGGCTCCTTGATGAGTCCATTTTCCAGTTTTGCCAGATGGAAATCACTGATGACTATTTTTGAATGTTTCAGTCGATTGTAATACACCAGATTCTCAAGCTAGAGGGAATGAGAATGACAAGATGAAATGATGCTTCATGAAATTCCTTTTCTCAAAACAGACTTTGTTTGTGTGCCAAGACAACTGATGTAAAACAAGTAACATTAGAGCAAAAATTAGGAAAGCTATTTACTGAACAAGAATAATATACATTATTATTAGTAAATGTATTAAACATAGATATAGCACAACTACATGTCGTTGTTTGCAAACAGTCAGTAAGCATGTGTGTTTGATTATGGTAACAGCTACTAGTCACCATGGCTTTGTTCAAATAAATCTAATTATTTTATTATCTGAATTAAATCATTTTAGTTTTTGTAATCTGCATCAATCATTTTCCATAATACTTTGAAGTATTTTTTCCTTGTTTTCCAGTAAAAAAAAAAAATCATATTTTTCTTTTCCCATTGGCAAATTGCCTTTCTGTATTTTAGACATAGATTTATGCTTAAAACAATAAAGCATGATTTTCCAATAGGCAAAGAATAAATATATAAATAAATTAAATTAAATGAACTAAACTAGCTTACTTACTTGAGAAGCTAATAACTTTTGTGGATGTTTGATGCTAAACAAGAAAATTTACTGAAGAATTTAATAAGAAATATATATATAGAGAGAGAGCGATAGACAGATATAGATTGATATAGATATATATTTATTTTTTAGTGAATAGCAACAAAAATGAACAAATCTGAAATCTGAATTTTTGAGATTAGAGATGTGCCTCAATGAAAAAAGCCAGGTATGGGAAACAAATTGAAGGCCACATGCCTTTTAACTTACAGTTTTTAATTTGGAATAATTTTAACTTTTTAAATTGTTAATATTTATTTTTTAAATATTTACCTTGTAAAAATTTCACTGGTATTGGTACCAACTACTGATTTTTTTTTTTTTTTTTACATCATTACAACAATATTATGACAATAATAACATTAACAATAAACATTAACAACAATAGATATTGGATATTGACAACAATAAACAAACAGATCTGATATCATCACATAAAAAATGAAAGTGCAGTCCTAAAGATTGAATATGAAAACCAAAACAGATTTGTGTGTTTAGTGGAAGTCTCTAGGTAACAGAGTTAATTAATTATGAACTAGATGACCACCAGAGGGCACTGTGCGATGTACCTTTAGGTTCCTGTGAACGATCTTCAGGCTGTGCAGGTAAGCAACTGCCTCCATCACCTGTCTGATAACATTGCTGGTGTCCCTCTCAGAATAATAGCCTTGATCCAGAATCCAGTCAAATACCTCCCGACCTGTGGCTCTGCAAGAAAACACAACATGCTGAGCTGCTTTTTCTGTGCAATTATGAATTATTCACACCCTGCTTTAAGTTCTTTTCGCTGTTATCAGGAAAAAAATGCAAGTGATCCCGCCGGCACCTTTGTCGACCCCAGGAGTTTAAACGTTGGCCCCTTCAAAAGCTTTACTTGATCATGCAGGTGTAGCAGACGCAAATCATCCAGTCCATGCCACACATACAGCGTACAGCAGAGACGAGGCATTAAATTAATGAATGCAAATCCAAACAGACAGAAAGGAATGTGACAAGGACGAGGTGGTATAATCGTGCTAGGACAGTCTGAGTGCAGGGTTTATTTCAGTTATGTCTCAGGAAACAGCAGCTGCAGCTTTAGCCTCTTGAAGTCAGTATCAACATGAACTGAAGGCAACCTTTGTTGCCAAACAACTGACATAAAAATTGCAAAAAACTAATTCCTCAGGCAATGTTTTGCCCTTTGCATTCGGTACCTGCATGCTGTCTGAGAGACAGGCGGCTGCTTTCAAATGCTTGTTTAAAATTAATACATATTATTAAGACATTATTGTGAGATATATAGTGTCAAATGATATTTATATGTAGTCTGCTAAACTGTTTTCACTAGGGATGCTCCGATCGATCGGCTGGAGATCGGTATCGGGCGATAATCACATTTTATGACTCGATCGGTACTCACTACACTTGGCCGATTTCACGAACTGATCACAATTTGATGACGTCAACGCGTGACGACGTACATAATGCGTGGGGACATAAATGATTTGGCACCGCAGTCATTTTATCGCCGGTGTGGAAATGCTATAACGTTTCGAGAAACTGATAAATTCGCTATTTGTCAGATGTGCCTCAATGAAAAAAGCCAGGTATGGGAAACAAATTGAAGGCCACATGCCTTTTAACTTACAGTTTTTAATTTGGAATAATTTTAACTTTTTAAATTGTTAATATTTATTTTTTAAATATTTACCTTGTAAAAATTTCACTGGTATTGGTACCAACTACTGATTTTTTTTTTTTTTTTTACATCATTACAACAATATTATGACAATAATAACATTAACAATAAACATTAACAACAATAGATATTGGATATTGACAACAATAAACAAACAGATCTGATATCATCACATAAAAAATGAAAGTGCAGTCCTAAAGATTGAATATGAAAACCAAAACAGATTTGTGTGTTTAGTGGAAGTCTCTAGGTAACAGAGTTAATTAATTATGAACTAGATGACCACCAGAGGGCACTGTGCGATGTACCTTTAGGTTCCTGTGAACGATCTTCAGGCTGTGCAGGTAAGCAACTGCCTCCATCACCTGTCTGATAACATTGCTGGTGTCCCTCTCAGAATAATAGCCTTGATCCAGAATCCAGTCAAATACCTCCCGACCTGTGGCTCTGCAAGAAAACACAACATGCTGAGCTGCTTTTTCTGTGCAATTATGAATTATTCACACCCTGCTTTAAGTTCTTTTCGCTGTTATCAGGAAAAAAATGCAAGTGATCCCGCCGGCACC
Organism: Sinocyclocheilus anshuiensis; assembly: GCF_001515605.1. Classification (NCBI taxonomy): domain Eukaryota; kingdom Metazoa; phylum Chordata; class Actinopteri; order Cypriniformes; family Cyprinidae; genus Sinocyclocheilus; species Sinocyclocheilus anshuiensis. The sequence continues at coordinate 1,376,265 of NW_015539898.1, read as the reverse complement.
TTTGTCGACCCCAGGAGTTTAAACGTTGGCCCCTTCAAAAGCTTTACTTGATCATGCAGGTGTAGCAGACGCAAATCATCCAGTCCATGCCACACATACAGCGTACAGCAGAGACGAGGCATTAAATTAATGAATGCAAATCCAAACAGACAGAAAGGAATGTGACAAGGACGAGGTGGTATAATCGTGCTAGGACAGTCTGAGTGCAGGGTTTATTTCAGTTATGTCTCAGGAAACAGCAGCTGCAGCTTTAGCCTCTTGAAGTCAGTATCAACATGAACTGAAGGCAACCTTTGTTGCCAAACAACTGACATACAAATTGCAAAAAACTAATTCCTCAGGCAATGTTTTGCCCTTTGCATTCGGTACCTGCATGCTGTCTGAGAGACAGGCGGCTGCTTTCAAATGCTTGTTTAAAATTAATACATATTATTAAGACATTATTGTGAGATATATAGTGTCAAATGATATTTATATGTAGTCTGCTAAACTGTTTTCACTAGGGATGCTCCGATCGATCGGCTGGAGATCGGTATCGGGCGATAATCACATTTTATGACTCGATCGGTACTCACTACACTTGGCCGATTTCACGAACTGATCACAATTTGATGACGTCAACGCGTGACGACGTACATAATGCGTGGGGACATAAATGATTTGGCACCGCAGTCATTTTATCGCCGGTGTGGAAATGCTATAACGTTTCGAGAAACTGATAAATTCGCTATTTGTCATGTATGTTTTGCATGATGATATGATGAATGGATGGTTCATTTTTAACAGCAGATTCAGTGACGTCAGAGCTGATCTGCGCCTCACTGCACATGTCTGCGGCACGTTACGGCTTCACGGGAACCGGAGCTGATCACAGTTGATCTAGTCACTTAGTCAGTGCTTGTGTTTATACCAGCCAGCCGTGGTACGTTTCTGAAGCGGCTCTCCGCACTGCTTGGCTAAAAATAGTCTTTTGTGAGTTGGCATAGCGTAGAGGACGAAACAAAACCTCGTCTGAGCCGTAAGGGATAACGGTAACATAATATGCTAATCGTGGGCTGCTTTTAAATGAACATGACAGTGTTGGACGAGAGAGGACCAGGCCTGGATTTTATTTTGTGTTTTGGTTCTGTTTGTGCGCGGCAGTCATCCGCGAGGGGCTGTCGCGCTATTTTGTGTTAAAGTTGTGTGTGAATGTTCGCCGGTTCCCGCCTCCTTCTTCCCGAGAAGGGAAGGAAGGAGGGACACGCTGCCAGAGATCCCTCGTCGCTGTGATGAGTCCGCGGTGCCATCGAGCATGGCGGAGCAGTCTGCTGCCATGGAGGCTCGAGGCGGTGGGCTGGAGTGACTTGCCGGGGGCGTCGGACGAACTCGCTGCTGGCTGCCTGGGATGTGGAGGGACGGCTGCCGTCCGTGAGGGAGCGGAGGAGTCGCCGCCATTCGCCTGAGGCCGGAGCCTGCTGCCATCCGCCATGATGGGGAGGAGCAGGGAACGGGGGACTCCTGCCGGCTGCCCGAATCCGGAGGAGCCGTCGCCGTCCACTGGGCAGCAGAGGAGTGTCGGGCCGTCCACTGAGGGTTATCCAGTGCCGCCGCCAGGCATCGCAGAAGAGTTTATCCAGCTGGTGGAGAGCCGAGCGGCAGTGTGTCTGGGAACCGGAACAAGAATTTTTTTTTTCTCTCTCCCCTCTCTCTTCTCTGTCTCTCCTCATCCTTCCGTCTCCTTTTCTTTCGCCTCGTCTGTCTGTCCTTACCCCCAGGTGCGCCGCGGTCGCCGTGATCCGCTCCCGGACGGGGGAGGGGGGGAGTAGAGCGCAGTCTCGTGGGTACCCCCGGCCTGTGAGGGGCGATGGGAGTATGTGACGAGAGGGGCGGGGCCGAGAGCCGTGGGAATGGAGCGAGGCTGGTGGAGTAAATGCTAATGTGCGATACCTGCGCCACTCACCGGTCTCGAGTCCCACGGAGGAGCTCCGGAAGGATAAAAGGAGGAGTGACGACAGTGTTGGACGAGATCAATAGGAGGAGCCATCGCCCTCCGCCAGGAGGCGGAGGAGCGGTGGGCCGTCCACCAACGATGTCCAGTACCATCGCATGGCACCGTGAGTGAGAGCCTCTCAGCCGGTTGAGGACCAAGCGGCAGTGTGTCCGGGAACCGGACCGATAATTTTTTTTTTCTTTTCCTCTCTCCCCTCTCTCGAATCTGTCTCGCCTCATCCTTCCGTCTCCTTTTCTTTCGCCTCGTCTGTCTGTCCTTACCCCCAGGTGCGCCGCGGTCGCCGTGATCCGCTCCCGGACGGGGGAGGGGGGGAGTAGAGCGCAGTCTCGTGGGTACCCCCGGCCTGTGAGGGGCGATGGGAGTATGTGACGAGAGGGGCGGGGCCGAGAGCCGTGGGAATGGAGCGAGG